>NW_010339578.1:2271-2834 GCF_000700745.2 Antrostomus carolinensis | reverse complement strand
ATTGTCGCTCCTCCGGGATCGTGATCTGGGAACGGGCTGGGCTCGGTCAGGAGGGGGGTGAGCTATAACATTGGGTGTCATTCACTTGCATATTTTGTTGCTGTTATTGTTATCTTTACTATTTTAATATTATTAATAGTATTATTTTAAGTTTTCTCTCTATTATTAAACTGTTCTTATCTCACCCTACAAGCCTCCTTATCCTTGCCCCCTAATCCTCTCCCCTATCCCCTGGGGGTGGGGGGGAAGTGGGTGAATGGCTGTGTTGGCTGCTGGCCAAGGGCTGGACCAGTGAAACTATCACAACTGGAGACATTGGGTGCTTCTTCCCAATGCCAGTTGTGCAGTGCTCTAACAATGACTACATTTCGCACCCGAGACAGAACTGAATCAGACCTGTTTGATGCCACTGGAGCTGCTGGAAGCTTTAACACTTTGAGGAGAGTTCAAGATGATTTTACGGAAGCACGCCTTGGGGAAATTGAAATGTCAAGCATAATTCAGCATTTGAAACATGAAGGAGAGAGGCTTTTCATTTGTTTTCATCTGCATCTTCCTCTCCT
>NW_010339578.1:0-2218 GCF_000700745.2 Antrostomus carolinensis | reverse complement strand
GCTCTTCCCTAAGCTTTCATTAGGCAATGCTGAAATCTGCTGGATTTGAGGAATCTCAAAAGGATAAACAAATATCTGGCATTAACCTGCTCTGTAAAAGTCAATTTGACATGTCTCACTATTCTTCCGTTCTTACTAGGGAAACTAGTCCAAAACAAGCTTTGCTCCTGTTATCTATCTTTCCCCATCCATTCATTGATCTTTCATGTAAGACTAGAGGATTATTGCTCACTGGGCTAATTCTTAATAGATATGAGTTCACTTGGAAAAAAAATAATAGGAAAAAAAATTAAAAAGAAAAAAATAAAAATAAATAAATAAAAAATTTAAAAAGAAAAAAAAAAAGGCTTTTGATCCAAGTTTCAGTCTCAGTCCTAGTCTCTGGGCTTACAGACGCTCAATCCAGCAGCAGCACTGGGTCTAAGCAGGCAGCAGGCAGTCATGGGGCAGTCAGAAAGAGAGGGAAATGGGTGAGTTTGCTTCCCCCCCCCCTTAAAATAGAAGCTCTCTCACAGCTGTCAGTGTGAGAAGGAACACCAGGAGTTGGCAAACAGGCCTCTGCTAGGTGCAGCTCCTGGGAATGCTGATAATGTGTTCTTGGGAGATAAATTTTTAATACTCCCCATGATCTGAGTAATTTCTGGTGAGACAGAGCACAGAGCCCCACGACACTCAGTCTCTCCTGCAAGGATTTTCCATGAGGCAATGCTTGCCTGCTGTACGGGGAATTTTCTACACCAACTTCACAATTTTAACTCAAGTTCATTTTTAGGGAATAGTCAAAAGAGCTTTCGATATTATAGAAACACATTAATTTCAGATATCGCAGTAATTACCTTAAAAATATTCTCATTGTATAGCCATTATGAGATATAACTTAGCCTAAGAAACAGTCACGCCAGTATGGAACATTTCAACTTCATAAAGAAAAGAGTTTCAGTCCACTTGAAACATGGTTTTAGTTTAGAGGGTTTGGGACTGACTGTCATTTTTTCTGGAAATTTTTGTTGAATTTTGGTAGGAGGATAAAAGGATAAAAATAAATGGATAAAATCCATTTATTAAAAGTATCCTTAAGTGAGCAATACCATTTCCATCTTTGACAAGGAGCTGCAAGGTACAGCACATTTAGTGTGAAATCCTGGCTAAATTCTGCTGAAAAACAGAGGCAGTAAAACCAGCAAAATTTTCTTTTTAGCTCAACAGGACAATTGTAGGAAGTGCCACTTAAAAGCCCCCTTGAAAAGCCCCTTCAGCAGCACCTGAGCAGCTCTTCTCATCAAATGACCAGAGGTTTTGTGTGGCTCCAGCTGTGGGAGTGAATTATTCCAGGGCCACCATGTGTTGCTGGATGCAGAGGCTTTCCACTGATGACTAATTTCCGTCAGTGAAAGTGGATTGGATTTGAAACAAAACCCATTGATTTTACATCACCACTTCACGTTGGCCCTACCACCAGAATTAACGCATGGCAAATGAAACCGTGGCTCCATGGTCCTCTCTTGGCAGCAGAACGAGGTAAAGCTGTTGCTCCCTGGGGCTCTCCATCCCTGCTGGAAGCTGCCAGAGAAAGAACAGTTTGAGGGTGGTGCACACCAGGCTGACCCCCCCACATCTGGGCTTCCTACATCATCCTGCTGCAGATGGCAACCTACTTCAGCAGCAGCTCAAAGAAGCACTAAGCATTTGCCTAAGTCTTACTGAACCCAGTGTTTCAGGGTTGTCCTGGTTTTAGCTGGGACAGAGCTCGTTTCTTTTTAGCAGCTAGAACAGTGCTGGGGTTTGGTTTCAGTTGGGAATTTGTTATCAGAGGAATGCTGATAATGCTGATAACATACCAATGTTTTCACTTGTCACTGGAAGTTGAAGGACCTCATGTTTTGCCAGTCTACAGATGCAAGGTCTATGGGGGTGAGGAATATTTAAATTAATAAGCTAAATTGGTATTTGGATATGCCAATGGGATATTCCATATTATATCACATCATGTCCAGTATATTAGTGAGGGGCTATCTTGCTCTCTCTGGCTTTCCCTCAGGCTCTTGCTCTTCTTGAATCGTGGTTTCAGGATTGTTGCTCTTCCAGGATCTTTATCTGAGAATGGGCTGGGCTTAGTTGGAGGGTGGTGAGCAATTGCACTTGTATATTATTATAATTATTAATTTAATAGTTATTATTTTAAGTTTTATTTTATTTTAGTTATTAAATTGTTCTTATC
>NW_010339577.1:88712-106329 GCF_000700745.2 Antrostomus carolinensis | reverse complement strand
AACTAATGTTAGCTCTAGGCATGTCCCAGGTACGTACCTGCTTTTGAAGCAAAGCCTAGTTTAAAGTAAGTATCTTCATTGTCTTGAGGTGTGTGTTTTTTAATTGTTGGTTGCTTGGCCTATTACATAATCATTTTGATGTAAGGGTAGAGATAGTGGTTCTTTTCATGGGTGCATCTTAAGGAAACTGGAAAAACAAGTCCTCCTTCAGCTTTTAATTTAGAAAAGATTGTTCTAAGCACAACTCTTATCTGTTCTTCTACCACGCAGGTTTATTGTGAAACAGTTGCAGCATCAATGAGAAATTAGCAGTAAACCACATACCACAAGTGTTGGGTGTTATCTGAGAAGGATGCAGCCTTCTAGTGCATACCTCTGAAGGAGCTGGTAAGTGAGAGTTTAGAAGTCTGTCATTTGTGAGGCTGCATTTTGACTTTTCTGTTTTATCATGACTAATTCAAGGCCACATCAGGATTAAGAAGGCTTTGGCAGCAGAACGAGTGAGTGTGATATGGTTTCAAATTCTGATCTGCTGTGTGCATGATAAACCCACCTGAAACGCAGGCAATGTTTCTTTTTACTACCATCTTTTTCCATGTACCTGAAAAAATTACCTTGCTCAAACAACACTCCAGCAACACTTGAAGCAAGAAAGATACTGATAATACAACAGAAATAATAGATACACACCTATATGTATGGAGAATGTAGACATAAAGATGAATTAAAGAACACACACTTCCAGGAGTGGGAGGAAAAAGTCTTCCAGCGCTTCATGTTCACGAACTGTTTTTGTTCAACAAGAGGAAGAATTCACTTAGTGAATCTTGATGTGTTTAGCTTATGTGTATTGTGGCACTTGAGATCCAAGTTGACAGTGATTTGAGATTTGTTTCAAATGCAGAACTCTTGGTGTGAAATACTCGTTTTAATTAAAATGTCTGTTCTCAAAACTGTGTTGGCATCTCAAGCATAAATACTTTCTAATTTGGGCTCCAGTTTGTGCATGACATTATCTTTTTTTTCTATAATCCAAAGAGAAAATACTGCCAAACATGAAACATACTCTATGGGCTTGTAAATCGTTTTGCTGTGGGTGTCTGATCCTGATCAAATTCGTGTACTTAATTTAAAAACTAAAACTTCAATTCACTCAGAGGCATGGTTAATATTTGTGTGTACTGAATATCTTGGAGGGTCTAGAGCTTTTTCCTGTTGAAAGTTAAAATTATGGTGTAAAATATTGTTCAGGTTGGCAATAGAATGGTTCTAATTGCTTGTGGCTGGGAAGCTGTAAAGTGAGTCGTGTTACTGTGGCTTTGTACGGGGAGGCCAATTAACAGTACGAATCCCTGCTCGAAGCTGCTGTCTTGTTTGGAAGTTCTGCACTTGATTTATTCTTTAACTTACAAGTCACAAGCTATTTCCAGCCTTGCTGAGGTGTGGCACAACCAGACTTTAGGAACACTGTGTGTATTTTTCATATTAGTACATAGACTTATAATCTGATATCTTTCATGGGCATTACCCTAAAAAAAAAAGTAGGTATCTAGTGTTACCTTCATGGCTTGAATTTCTCCCTCATTCAGACAGATTTTATTTATAGATTATATTAATAGGCTTCTAATTTTTTCTGACTGAATCCAACGATGTAAAGAAGTGATTCTGGGACCTGAAATAAAATGTAAATTGAGTAAATATACTATATGTCTCATGTTTGGAGGGTTAAAAGCAGCTTGTTCACCTCTGCTTTCCTTTTCCTGTAGTTAAAACTGGTTCAAACGAAAACCAACCAACAACAACCTATCTATATATATATATAAAATATAAAGCTTAGATATTGTCTCTCTCTCACAGAAATAAAAAATATTGGCTGATGATTTGAGGGCAAATAGATCTCGTGTCCTATTTCTACTGGAACAGCTGCAGGGCAGATGTTCTGTTTTGTTAGAATCCCTAGTGGCTGTGAACAAATATCTGCCCATAAATATAACAGTATTGTTGATTAGTATCTTGATTTATTTCAGGAGTGGAAATACAACCAATATTGAGCTTGTGCTGTATAGCTATTTACATTTGCAAAGAGGAGGATTGGGCACTTAGAAGTGGCTACTTGCACAAGTGTTTTCTTGTTTAGTATGACCTGTTCTTGAAAATAAGTATTTTTATAGATAACAAGAATATACTTGTTTAAACAAATGCCTTTTTCATCTGCCTTTTCTTAGTATTTATACTTGGATATAAGTACTTATAATTTAAAAAAAATGACAAAAATCTGTGCATAGCATCCAAAACAAGGAGGGATTTATCAGCAGGTGTCTTTACCATCTGTAATTATTTTCCCCAGAGGAAGTCTTTCTCAGCAAAGAAGCAATATCTCATTTCTGAAGATAGATTGTCAAAAACTGATGAGTAATAAGGCAAACTCTGTGTATGTATTTGTTTAAAATCCATCCATATGTACATCCTGAGGTTTGTTTTAACACTAACCTCTGCTGGACTGCCTTGAAAAACTCTCAAGTTGTGTTACTCAACTTTTACTGCAATAGGAAGGTGTAAAAGTTTTCAAAAGGTTAAATGTGCATATTAAAGTTCTATCCAGGGTGATCTACAACAGAATTATTCATAGCATTTGTATAAGTGCTCCTTTACTGTCATACACAAGTGGAAAGCTCTCTTGTCAAGCTAGGTAAGTGCAGTGCCTACATCAGCAATCGTTTACTGAGTCAGAAGTAGCTTCTGTTCTGCTCAAATGCACTTGAGAGGAAACTGTTACCACCACAGCTATAAGCGAGGTGTGCTTGGCTTTTGGGGGTATGTCCTGCACTCTAGAAAGGTTATTTCCTTTCATCTTCTGATATTATTTCACCTTTTTGTTAAAACAAGTGTTTGTATCTGAGTTATTTTGTCACCTCATGTATTGTTGAAAAATAATATTAAAGCTTTTTAGTCAGCAACTTAAAAGTTCAGCTGTAGATTAGCAATGTAGCTTTCCATCTTTGTGTGAAATTCCCAAAGCTAAATTTTCCCTGCTGTTTTTGGCTGTGCCATCACTTTTGTAAACTGCTATAATCCATCTTCATTTTCACTCCAGGATGTGGTGGTACCATTCCCAAAGCTAACTAGCTCTTAGTATCTCCTAGAGGAGCATCTCTGTATGTACAAAGGCTTCTCACTGCTTATATTCCTTGATTACTCTAATTTATATTACCAACAGCAAGGCTCCTCGGGCACTGTCCTGGCCTTTGCTGCACGCGTAACACACTTATATTGACCGTCTGCTTTTCATTTTAGTACAGGTGTCATTTTATTTACATGTATATAAATGTGAACTGATTAAATCAGTTGGATGCTGCAGCTTGACACTGACAGACTTGACATCTGTTGTTACACTGAAATTGGAAGGTATCCTCACAGTTCAAGCTTTTTCTGCTCTGCCCCGATCCTCACTGACTGCAGGAATTAGTTGGAGCAGTAAGATTGGAGTTTGCTTTTCAGGATTTTTAGTCCTTGATCTGGGAGTTTTCAGCTGATAGCTAGAATAATAAGCTTTCCCACTGAGCTGAACTAATCTTATTTTGAAGTTGAGGCAACTGGCTATGTGTAAGTGATTTAAAAAACACTGAACGGAAATTAATCAGAGGAACTGCTCAATGATTTTGGTTTTTCAGAAAAACAATTTGCCAAGGGTCATGATACAGATTTTTGCAGTGATTTAAAATTCATCCGCTGGCCTTTTATTTCAACAAAAATAGTAACAGGTTTCAGTTTGTGAAATGAGTCACTAAAGGAGTTTCCCCCTGCAGTTGAGGGCTTGCTTTCAGACACTTTCCTCTTACTGATCTCTGGTCAGAGGACCTGTCCCCATGTTTTAGTTACAATACTAAAGACACTGTTTTCCTCAAGCTTCCAGGCTGTAGGTACAGTAGTTCTGAGAACTGCATGTGGCTTCCAACATTATACTGACCAGAGAATAAGCATATATGATATTGACATAGGGAGTGTCTGAACAATGCAGATCAAGCGCGTTGTAGCACCTTTCAGTTTATCCAAACAATTTAATGTAAGAAATGTGGACTTTCTTTAGGTTGTGTGTGGAGTTATATGGCAAAAGTGGAGGGGAAAAGAAGCAAGGCTTGTAGCAGACAGTATTCTGTTCCACACTGAGAAGGTCTGTTCTCAGGCAATTGAGAAATACTACTTATTAACAGAGAGACTTAATTAATGCTTCATGACTGTGCTGTCATGGGAGAAATTAATTGCAGCATTGCCTTTTCAAAGTGGCGGATGCTTTCTGTCCTGATACAAATCCATCACAGTTCAATGCTGCAGCCAGAGGAGCCTGTAGCTGTGGGGAGGCTTATCAGTGGTGGTGCCAGGCGGTAACTGTTCTATTGCAATCACATTGATTTTTAGATCCTGGGTGTGGAACAGTCTCTGCATGGCCCAGTTTGGAGCAGACTGATAAGGCTCCTTGTTTCTTAGCAACCACAGTCTGCCATAGCCAGAAACCTGCCCCTCTGCAGCTGGAGGGGAAATTCTGAATATCTCAAATTTGTATCTTGAACCAAGGTAAGTCATTCCCCCCCCCCAGCATATTTAATTTAAAGGTCTTTGCATTCAAATAAAAGGAATGTGTTGGCAAAACTTTCTTAACAAAGGGAAAGTATAACTTCCCTATCATTAATAAGACATTCTAATTTCTTTCCCTGTTCTTATTTAGACTTGTGTCTTTCCTGGGCATGGAGGTGCCGTATGTCCTTCTCCTAACTAGACTCGTAGCAGAAGTTGCCAGCAAATCTACTGAAAGTTCGGTAGGTACTTCATGTTTTTTGTCATGCTAGGCACTATAAAAACAGAAGGATCAGATTATTTTCCTCACACATTGTAGTTTGTAGAAGACTTTGTAATTTGACAGAAATGACCTATATTGCTAGCAGTCATTAACTGAAAGTTTTACACTGGGTCAATTTGCTCTGAGGGCTGATTGCCTATTAAAGCATTGAATTCTTCCTAGTCATGTGCTTGTAGGCGAGCAGGGATGTAACTGATAATGCCTCACACCATGTGGAAAAAGCACCCTGATGATCAAAAAAACCCCACTTTTCAAGCTGCTTGGCAGTTTAACTACAAACAATCCAAAACATGGATACCCAGAAGTTAACTTTTCAAGTGACTGAGAAGCTCTGAAGCAAAAGCTGCTTCAAGTCACATAAGATCAGAGTATAAAATTCTGCTTGCAAAAGAGTTTGACCAACAAAACTTTTTAAGCAACTGGTCTTCAGCATGTTACCTATAGATATTCTGGTTCTTTACTGTTGTCTACCTCCCCATGATGCACTAACAGTGTGAAGTCAGCCTACTAATTTCAGTTTTGACAGTCCAAACCACTTCTCGTGATAGCTTTGATCTTTGTCACCCCTGGATTTGATGGTTTTGCTGATGAGCAGAACAATAGTGGCTGTTACATGTGAGGTATATTTAAATTATTTATCTGACTGAATATAGATCAGATCTTGTTACTTTTGACTGAGAATACTCCTTCCCTTTTTAAGACTGATTTGACTTGCTATATTCTTTAAGGAAATGTACCTGTGGGAGTTTTGTGGCTTATTTTTGTTGTACAGATTCAGAGAGTGGATATGCCCAAGTCTATAAGGGATGTTACCAATATCTGTCGAGAGTTTCTTACAAGCATTTATCTCTAAGCTGATGTCACAGCTGCTTGTAATTTGCAAATAATTTTGAAACTGGCTTTTACATAAACAAACTAATAATAATAAACTACGTGCCTTCAGGATATATATGTAAAATTATTCTTTTATATTAAATGTTGAAGGAAGGAGCTTTTGTAGCTCTGCTGGATGTAGATATTATCACTTGCAATACGGGCATTCAGTGAAAACTGGGTTTCACGAGTCATTTTGCCAACTATTTCTGAGCAAATCAGGGCGTTTGTGTGGTGCTGTGGGAAGGATAACTCCCCCTCTGAACTCTGCTTCACTGAAGAATTTAGCAAGTACATTTCTAAAGCAGTTTTTCGAGGCTTTGTCCAATGCCAACAGTAGAGTGTGCGTTTGTTCTCCAAGTGTTAGTTTGGGTAGCAGCTGCCAGGTCCAAATCAGCTTGATGGTGCATCTAGTTTGTTCTCTCCTTTTAAAGTTGCTTAATGAAAAAATAAAAAGCTACAGCAAGATTTAACTGCAGTTACTCTTTATTCCTCTACGTTCTCCGTAGATTTTCTTTGTTGAAGCATTTTATTAAACTTAAGAACTGTATGAAATGTAATATAATTTATTTTCTTAGGTTTCAGAAACAGAATGCTGTGTGGATATGTTGGATTCAAACAGTTCCTGTCCAGTAAACAACCAGTGCAGTCCAGGTATATTGTGGCATTGTTTAATAAAATTCCAGATTACTTTTGACAGTTACCACGAAAATATAGTGCCTGATTAATTGGAAAGTGAAAACAAAATAATTAATGCGTGTACATATTGAAGTCTTTCTTCCTCTGTATACACCAGGTAATGCTTCTTATGACTCACAAGCATTGTTCTTGCATGGGAAGGAGAATAAACAACTATTAATAAGGTTTTTCTTTATCTTTTTTGTTTAGTGTGCAGCTGGATTATGTAAGAGCTATTGTAAATGCTTAAAAGCCCTAAAAGCCCGTGTAATGAGCATAAAAAGCAAAAATGCTGTAATGCATATCTAAGGGAGCATTAAGAATCATTTTAATATTGTCTTGTTAGCCCAGAATGCCTCATTCTTCTTTGTGGCACATATGTAGAGTTGTTTTCTTCTAAATGGACTTAGAAACTTCATTTGTCACTCTCCAGCAGTAGCAAAAAGATGATTTTTTTTTTCTTTTTTTTTCTTTTTAGTGCCATTTTATTTAAAATCAGAGAGTAAAAGTGAGGAAAATGGCTTCAGGTCCCACAGTAACAAGAGAATTAATAACTTAAATATTGGGGTCCACTTCTGAGTTCAGTCATTTCCTTGTGCTGGTTGTTAAAGCATTTTAAGCCTATCTGTTGTCACAGCTTTCTTAGCTTCTCTAACTGTTGCTTCATTTCTGCTTCTAAATAATCCTAGATGTGGTATAGACAGTTGTCTCCAAGTTATGGGATTGTGTTCTCTTAAATCTTATTGCAAACTGATAATCTACCAATATCTTTGGTGTCAGATAGGTGCTTTGATGCTTCCTTCATATTACTGTAGACAGTCTTTGCCCTTACATTGGCTCTGTTTGCGTTTAGATTAAATGTCAGGTGTAATTTATTACTGTGGGCATCAAACACACTGCTTTTCTCTGAGGAAAACGTGTCAGCAGAGCTGTTTTCAAATCAGCACCTTACTAATGGTTAGCTTTATGGGATAATTGATACCAGTTTGGCTCAAGGCTCTATAAAACTGGATTTTAGCCAGCACAGGAAGGTTTTTTTCCTTTAAATGTAGACTGTAATATGATCTAGTAGGAATATCCTTCTAATCTTCATGTCTCAAGTCTAAGCCTCAAGTGAAACCACCACAGCTTTATTGTATTAAATGAAGTTGTTATTGAAGATGTACCCTGAATTTTTTTTCCTTAACAAAGACATAGCAGGATGTGCTTTTAAACATAAATGGAGAGTTTGAACATCGAAGCCATAGGCTGAGATGAAAGTTTAATCAGGTTTCCAGCCTGCATGGTAAGGTGACTGGTATAAAACACTCGCCATCTGTCACAGAAGAGTTTAAACAGGCTTGGGTTCTTCTTCAAGTGAAACAAATAGTACGGTACTTGTGAGGACTGAGGCATGGGAAAGAGACTGAGTTACAGCAGTATTTGTATTTTTAGCTTGTTATGCTTCAAGTGATTGACTGTAGGGACACCAAAATCCTTTTTCATCCAAGTCCACTCTTTTGGTTCTTAGCATCTTTGTCCCTTCCTGCTTCTATTTTCAATACTATCTATTAAAATGGCATTACATTTTGTTTTGGCAGTGTATGACCTCTGAAAATAAACCATAAGATTCTGCTTTGTTTTTTGTGTTGTTGAAGGTAGTTACAGGTTGTTAGACACTTCCCATTTTTCTCAAAACTAAAACATGTGAAGCAGTGAATGGAGCTGTGTTGAAATTGCCCTCTGGGAGTTGTTTGCTTATAACTCTTTCTCCTTTTTGGCTTTTGAAAGGTTTTATCTTTTCTGGAATAAACACTTTGAAATGAATCCTCTTAACTTGTGTAATATAATAGGCAACAGGAGATGTTGGTAACCAGTAGATCAAACAGAGGGCATTTCTGTTGCTTCTACCTCTTTCTGAAGACTAAGAAATATCTCCAGTGTCACTTTTGTTGTTTTCAAGCCTCTGTACGTCTTATTCTCATGCAGGTTGTTACAGACGGTGGAATGAGGATGGTAGTAGCAGCTGCATTAAATGCAAAAATGAAACCCTTCCTGTTTCATCTGTTTACAATCTGACTGAATGCAGAAACAGTGAGTCATTTACCATCCCTTTATTTTAATGGAGGTTTTTTGGTACTGAGATCTCTTCTTGCATGTGTGGACCAGCAAAGACTGTTCAAGAAAGCATCAGATGTTGCAGATTTTTATTTTTTTTTCCCCCCTCCTTTGTAAAACTTCCACTTTTTTTCAAAGTCCTAATATAAATGAACTTTTGAACATACCACAAAACCTATGGAAACTTTGAGATTTAGTTTGCAGAAACTGTGCAGAGTGTTGTGGAACCATTCCAGAGTTTAGGAGGGGTTGGGGGGAAATCAAAATCCTGTTATGTATTAGAGTACCTGATCTGCAAAGCCAAATGCAACATTAAAAAAACCAAAACCCCAAATCCAAACATTCTGCCCAATATAAGTTCTTAATATAAAACAGTCCTAAACATCAAAATGATTAAACTTACAGGGTAGGACCTGTATCAAACATACACTGAATGTTGAATTTTGTGCCTGCTTTAATGTCTGCTGGAAGAAACAGGCATTTGCTGGGGGTGTTTGCTAGAGACTTCTTCAGAGCAAAAAATAGCTCAACCTGTACTTGAATTCTTTGAAAAATCTATATTAAGAAAGCTAGGTTAATTTTGTATGTGTGCTTTGTTTGAGAGGTGAGAATTCAATTCCTTGTAACTGTTTTTAATGAAAGAGCTAAGAAACTTGATCTAAGTTTCTTGGAAATGCACTAGGGAATTATTTTCTTTTTGGGCAAATTATGATGATGCTTATTTGCTTCCTTTTTTGTATATTCTCAAAAGTGACATAAAGAATGAATTTTTCTTGGGAGAAATCAGGTTTCTTATACAACTTCAAATAATTACTGAGAAGTATAATAGCCTTTTACTAAGATTTCCAACAAATCTGTAGTTCTTTGTCAGATCTTACTTTAAAAAATTCTTTTTGATTGCAGCTGGTATCAGAGGAATGAATTTCCAAATGAATATAAGCACTGTAACTCCTTTCCTACAGAACATAGGTGAGTAAATGGAATAGCTCCTGAGTGCAGGCTTTGTCATTATTCACTGTGGACCAGCCCCTTCATGACATGGCATTTGAAACAAGTTGTAAACTATATTTTTCTGTTAGTGTAGGTTTTATTCTAAATGTAGTTGCCATTTTTACTTTTTCTGGCTTGTTCTCAACAAGAATCTTTTATAAGATCTTTTATGAACTTAGAGGTGACTGTATTTTTCTGAATGGTTCTTTCATCTTGTCCTAGTGATCTTGAAGTGATTTTTTTTTTGGTACAGGTTGAACTGGTTATTTATGAAACCCCACAACCTGAGTTTTGAACCTTTTGCTGCAAGAGTTTTGTTATTTAGGAGTGAAGCAACATGTTACACATACGTTATGTCTTGGTTTGCCTTTCTGTAGCTTGATTTTTATCATTGCTGACCAGTCATTTTTGTTTCATCTCCTAAAAATACTTGTTCAACACTGGTAAGAATAGAAATTGAGAATATTTACCTAGCAGCATTGCACACTCCAGCAAGAGATGGGGTGCCCAGTGAAGTGATATAATGTTACAGGGTGTGTGCTTATCATTAAGTGTTCTTAAAAAAGGAAAGCTAAACAGCCATGTCAAACTTGGGTGCTGCTGAAACCTTTCTACCATTTGTCTTGTCATGTGTGTAAACTTGAAGTATTTATTGCTCTTTAGAATGTGGACTTCTCAGGCAGAGCTTGTCAGATTGATCTGTTATCATAGTTTGCAACAAGATCACGAACAACTTTTGTTTCTGAAAATACTGGCTCTTTGGGATCGTAATTCTAAATAAATAAAGCAGCAAAATCAATACATGGGGTGCTTTTTTGAGGCAGGGAAAGCAGAACAGAGGTGAGCGTAATGTCTGCCTCCTTGGGATGGTTTCTATATCAGCCACTTGTGGAAAACATAATACTGGGTGTACTGTACCAGTGGTATATTGTCTGTTGACATGTTCTGTCTTGAGGAGACTTCATTTAAGGAATAAAAGAACAATATTAATGTTGAGAGCCTCCCAGGACTGGTTTTTAAAGTTATATAGAAGAACCAGAGTGATGGATTAAAAATTTGTTGCTGTCTTCAGTAGAGACTGTGGCTTTCCTGACCTTTGGCAGGTGGGGCTGGGGAAGTTGTTCATATAATGAAATGAATATTGAAAGATCTTTGCAAATGTTTTGGTGAGGTCTGTCTGTATCTTAAAAAACAAAACAAAACACTTTGTTTTTTTTTTCTCCTATGAGTCTCAGGAAGTTGGTCTCAATCTTTTGTGTAACCCTTCTGTTAGAAGAGTTTTCTTGTCAATAATAGTCATTTCTCTCTCTCTCTTTCTCTCTTTTAATTTTTTTTATTGTTATTTTTTGTACAGGGGGCCCAGAAGTGGCAGCTTCTCTCATCTTAGGGACATTTTTCATCAGTTTATTCCTGATTCTATCTGTTGCTTCTTTCTTCTACCTCAAACGTGCCAATAAACTTCCTAATGTTTTCTACAGAAGAAACAAAGGTAAAATACCTCTAATTGTCTATTTAATCTCTCAAGTTTTGGCCTTTGCACAGTTTCTTAATTGAAAACCTTTTCCATTTCCTCATGTCAGTGTTCTAACTTCATGTAGTTACTGAGGTGGCTTTTGATCATCCAAAGCAACACAAACAAATGGAGATCTTTGCTGTGCTGTGTGTTTGCAGCATCACGTTTTCATGTCCATGCAGAGGCTGGCTGTTCTCAGTCTAAGGTGCATATTACACAGTATCTCTCACTAACCCAGCTAGTGGTTTTTTGTAGCTTTCAAAGATTTGCCAGAGTGCAATACTTGACATTAGTTGTCACTGAGTATTAGAGATGTGATTTCAAAAAGGAAAAAGAAAATAAATCAGTGCATTTTGCACAGAGGGCATTTTTATAGATCTTAATACGACTTGTTTATTTCAGTACACAAAATGTCAGACATTTGTAAGGCTTTACAAAAAGCAGTTGTTGTTTATTCTTGGTTTAGAGAGCAGAGAACTGTAATACCAAAGGGCAGTGCACTTACCATGGATGTGTCAGCAGCAGGAGAAAAGGGAATGAAGTTCCTCTTTATTCTACCACTCATTCAGCTGTGTTTTGCCCTCTAAATGCAGGATTTACTGGGGCTTTCAGGAGTTAACAACTACTTTTTTTTGGTTTGTTTTAAAGCAAACACCCCTTTTTGTAATGAAATATATTATTTATTTCTGCCACTCCTGTTACTGAGGAATGAAGCCATGTGACTAAAATGCAGTGACCTGACTTCATGCCAAAGTGATCCCAAAAAACCTAGGGAAAAACACCTGGGATGCACTCAGCAGTAGAGCACCAAGGCTTTATGTAGACATCAGGCTCCTTCAGATGCTTCAGTTTCTGCAGAGTTCTTCTGTGTCCACATTTTACTGATCTTCACTTTCTGGGAGGTGGTGAGCAAAATATGTGGAAGGTGATGTCTCCATTTTGCCCAGTGTTTTGTATGAAACTCGGGGTGATCTGTGACTCTGTCTCACCCCTTCCATGCAGTCACTTTGAATGATTCCCATGACAACCTCTAGCACAGCATTTGCTGTGTTAGAGCTCCTTCTGTTGAAAGAAAACTCTTTACTGGTTAGGTCTGCTAAACAAATAGACCTGTTATTTTCATTCATGTCTTACAGGGCCAAGCTCAAGCTAGATTGTCATGATAGAAATAAGCTTAAAAAGAGAAAAAGGAGTGAGTGGAGCAATACAGTTCCATTGTTTGGCTAAGAATGTTGTATCCAGTCGTACTGCTTCATGGAACATCACCTTTCCAGTCTCTGTGGTATCATTTCATGTAAAAGTATACTACAGTAGCTACCTAGGCTCTAAATTAATCAGTGCCACAGGAGCTGCTAGTATCCTAATCACAACTGCCCTGTTGAAACCTCCAGGTTGCTTTTGCATTTTTCTTTAAGTAAATGTAGTTAGTACAAGATTCTCCTTCAGTTTTTCAGTGGCTGATTTCTGCATTTTGTAGCAATAGCTCACACTGGTCCAGCTGGCTAAAGCATTGATGTCCTTCGTTAAAGGAGGAGCATCAGAAACAGAAATGTTTCTCTGGCTTATTATCATGTTAGCTTTCATTCTGTCTGGCTGATTTTCTGGTTGCCTTTTTCTGGTAGCTGGCTTGAAGTGCCATTTTTCCTATTGAAGCTTCTTCATATTAAGGAGATACTGCTGTGGCTACCTTCTTTGAAAGCAAAAATAAGTCATTCTTGGAGACCTTTGCAACCCTTTATCTCTAATCTTGAGAAGATTCCTACAGACAATGTATTCCACTAATGGGATTTCTGAATGTTCTGATGTGTTTTGGTTGTCTTTGTGACAAAACTATTTTTTTTAACAATAGAACTATTCTGTTGCACGCATGTGTTGTTAGAAAACTATCATTTCTGGCTTTCTAGATTAATGATGGTTAGTTTCTCTCTTTCTCTCTCTTTTAGCATCTGTTCTCCAGCCTAGTGAAACAGTAAGTAAATTCCATCCTTCCAGTGTTAATAAACATAAAACATCGAGTAAACAATAACTTAAAGTTTTAACAGTTCATTAGGAAGCTACTTAATCTGATGTATGTGAGACTGAAATGAAAATAAAAGATGTTTTGGACTTCTTTGTCCAAACTGGATGAATACTGACTGTATGGATTCTATTGAATTACTTTCTCCAAGAAAGACTATATACACAGGAAATGCCCCCTCCCTGGAAGTGTTCAAGGCCAGGTTGGATGAGGCTTTGAGCAACCTGGTCTAGTGGAAGGTGTCCCTGCTGCTGGCAGGGGGGTTGGGACTGGATGAGCTTTAAGGTCCCTTCCAATCCAAACCATTCTATGATTCTATGAAATACTATTGGAACCCTAAAATGTTCCTGTAATTTTTTTAATGAAAGACTGTGAAGACAAAAGGTGCTTTGTTTGACACGATCATTCTTCTGTTATGCAGGCATCCATGATACCTCCCCCAACTTCTTCAGGTGAGGAACTGTTCTCTGGGACATGCTGCTACCAATATTTTACCTGTTGGCTTCCCTCTTATGCATCTCATTATTGAAAAGCAGGCAAACTATCTCAAAGTGGATATGCTAACAATACACAGCAAGTCAAAACAATTACCTGTGAAGCCTGGTGTAGAACTGTGGAATCTGTTGAGGGGACAGAAATCCAATGAAATCTGTCTGGGAGACCTTTTTGATAGGATTTATTGCTTTAATTAATGTGGGCATACAGTATTGATGGAAGACTTCAGGTTAAAATAGATCTTTGACAGCTCCTAGATCTTCGACTTCTCTATCCTAATAGAGAACTCTTGCAAGTAGGTACAATATTTTTTCATAAGTGGTCAAAAATAAAGTTTTCATTCTTGGACCTATTTTCAGGATTGGAATCTTCTTGACAGTGCCAGGTTGGCTCATTTTCAGGCTTGCTGATTTGAAGTTTATCAGCTTCTTGAAACAAGTAACGCAGACTGTTTGGAATATACAATTTTGTGTGTGTGTGGTGCTTGTAGGTTGGCTTCTTTTTTTGGCAAGGTAGGTTTTTAATACATGTGAAACTCAGGCAGAAATTTATTTCTTGGGGAAGATTCCATCTATTCAGGTTATGTACATTTTCCTCCTCAATTTTTCATAATTTCAACCTATAAATATTACTGAGAAGTTTGTACTCTAATCCACTGGTTTAGACTAGATCTTGGTAATCCAAGAGCAAAAACTTGCCTCTAAATTTGTGCTACTTCTAGGAAATAGTACATACTCTTCTTTTATTATTTATGAGCTGGTGAGAGCCTAATAAAGCATGAAATATCTAATCATGAATCTCCCAAAATAGATATTTAAAAAGGCACTGGATTACACCTCATCAAATCAAGGCATTTTTTAAAGTGTCTCAGACCATGTAACAAAGTTTAAAAAGAAGTAGGTAGTAAAGGTTATATTTTGCAAATGATAGAAAATTTTATATCTATCCATGAGATTAATTTAGAGTGGCAAGGAAAGTGGATTTATTTGGCTAGAGTGATACAGTAAAATATCTTGTCTCTGTGCTTGATCTCTGTACTTTCAAGATAATGACAGAACTTGTGGTGACTTAAAAGTGAGACAGACTAAATCTTCTAAAACCTTAAGAAATAATGGCCTTCGAAGCTCAGCAAATTTTCTGGTCTCACTCCTCATGTATGCATAGGCCTTTTTAATCAAGATGGTATAATTAGAATTTATTTTTTATTAATGTAGTCTTTAACTTTTAAACATTTTTTAGATGTGTTCCAAGCCTGGTCTGGGTCTGGCTGTTAAACTATGAGCTTGTGCTGCTTGTGAAAAGTCTTTAGTTTCCTTACCTTAATTTAAACTTCTGTTTTTTATAAAAAAAGTACAGTTGGAGGGAGTTTTGTTAGGGCTGAAAATAGAAAGCTACATGAGCTGTAAACACTTAAAAATAATGGAAATGCCAGTTTGTAATGAGCACCTTATTTAATAGACCATTAAGAAGCTTGTTTAGAAAGTTCATTTGTGGGCTTTTGCTATATCTCAGCTCTGTGTAGGGTTTTTTGTGGTTTGGTTTTGGTTTGGTTGGTTTTTTTTTAAGGTCCAGAATGACTTTGATCACTCAGGAGTTATTGGATGGCATGTGGTGTTGTGAATTAATGATAAAGACGTGCTTCTACGGCAGGTGCTAATGATCTTTCTGTGCCCACCATTGCAGTTCGGAAACCACGATATGTCAGACGAGAACGGTCACTAGTGACGTCTACATCTGCTGCTATGATCTCTTCTTCCGAAACCAGGGTCAGCAATGTTTAACCTTCATTCTTAACTGAGGACTTTATAAGTGTACACAGTGTTGAAGAAACTTTTTCTGAATCCACTGAAGTGCCAAGAAAACATCGCAAGCAGCTGACCTAAATGGAAGCCAAATTACTGTGTCAAAGGGTTTGTGCCAAATGTTGACAGAGAAATGAACTAATGCAAAGATACTGATGGCAGGCTACAGCCAGTCGGTGAACTGCTGTTGGTGATCTTGAAATGCACTGTTCCAGCTCTGTGGTTTCATTTGTCTCCTACAGATGCTGTGTTTAAAATCTTTAAAGAATCTGCCTTTCTTTGGTACACTTTTAGTTTTGGCAAGTTCTTCTTCCTGTGTTGTCATGTGTTCTGTGTCCCCAGAGCTGAATGTTTCAGTGCTGCAGGCCAACACGAAATACTGGGATGACTCAAGGATGTGGACTTGCTTGAAGGACCCATTTGTAAATGCTAACACTAAGTGCCACTGCTTCATGTTCTAGGACAATATAACAATACTTAACATGCAGTATCCTTATGAAGCAAAAAATGATGCCTCCTGGAGCATCCTCTTCAGCCTATGACATAGCTGACCCTGGTTTTTAACTGTGAATATAGACTCACTATCCAGATCTTGTTGTTCTTGGTGCTTTTGAAGGCTGTGGTCAGTATGGGTCCAATCCCAAGTATGAGAATTGGTTGGGAAGCTTTTCCAATGGCTTCAGCTCAGTCCTTGGACAAAAAGCCATTTGCTATGGCTTTGTAACTGATAGGCACTATGTCTGTCCTGCAAAAACTGTCTCCACTCACTTCCTTCCCTTAACACAGCAGTTGAAGGGAAACCAGAATTCCTGCAGGGTAGCTCTGCATCCATTAGACATGTCAGTGGGTATTGAGATGAGCTGGAGAGATGAGGTGAATTTCTGCCAATGCAATAAGGAGTTTCTTTGGTCAAGCTCTTCATTAACATGCCTGACATCTGCAGGCCAGCACCTTATGACAGAGCTCAACAAGTATTTCCTGGTTGAAAGTGCCAACCTAGAGTCCCCACTCTCAAATGCTTGTTCTTGCCCATCTTGTGCCAGCTCTGTGGCTGAGTAGTCACTTGATCAGGAAATTAAAGGAGATGTAAAATAATTTATTTCTTTTTCCTAGGTTATCCTTCACTCCTTTTTTTCCTGGCATGGTTGACTCTGTTGCCATGTGAACACATGTACCAGCATAATGGGCACAGTGGTATGGGCATAAGAGTGGGTGACTGGGAAATAAGTGAAAAACCTGAGGTTGCTAAATTGGTTGAAGTGTCACTGTCACCATATGTGACATTCTAACTATGCAGCTTGTGCATTCCCACCTACCTGTGTTGCTATTGCCTGTTTTGGTTTAGCTGGCACTCCGTTATGGGTCGATGCTCCTAAAATAAATTACTTGGAAGCTCTTCATCTGCATCCACTGGCACGAACATAAACTGGAACAGTCGGTTCTCTTTTTCAGGAAAATGTGAACATAACTGTCTTGAGCTGACATGACACCCATATGGAGAGTCCAAAACTTGTGATCCAGGTTCCTTTTATTCTGTGGTTTAAAAGCTTATTCAAAGCTAAAAGATGAGAACTGGCATGGGAGGAGACAGATATATCTTCCTGAATAGACCTGTTTTATATAAGTTTCAGTGCAGTTGTACTTACTTTTATCTCTCCCCTTACAAGGTAATGAGATCTCTTGTAGCAAAGATTGGGTATAAAGAACAAACCATGAAGAGGCTCCTGTGCCCCTCAAAAAAGCCTGAATTGCTGTGTGGAGAAACTTAAGATTATCTTTCTATTACAGTGATAAATACATTTTTTGGTCTACTGGACAAAACTGAAGACAGCAGACAATGTTATTGCTGCTATTTTGAGACCCTTCAGCTTTCAGTATGAAATGTGCTTTATATTTCATATGTTCCAAGTTCAGGAGGTGACAGTTTTGTTTCTTGTCATTTTGATGTCTTTTTATCTTTGTGCTGCTGTGATTTTTCACAGGTAGAAATTATATCTGGAAGTCTTAGGTTTTTTCCTGAACTTAGTTCCTGAATATTTTCCTAACCACTAAGGAAAAGGAGTAACTATGCAAATAACAGCAAGAAACTGCACCTTTGAAAGCAGGGAGTTTCTCCTTGTGAATCTGTCAGTGATTGTGCTTTCTTGTATTGCTTAGTTGCTAATGTATTCTTTCTGCACATAAATTATTGAAGGATCATTCATATCACTGTACGGTCTGAACCCTGGCTTGTCCTCAAGTGCATAGTGTAACTTCGTTGAATGTCAAGTGTTTAATGCTCTAATTTCAATGCAGTC
>NW_010339577.1:84320-88682 GCF_000700745.2 Antrostomus carolinensis | reverse complement strand
CTCTTCCCCTCACAGCAAACTCTCTTAAATGCAGTAGATATTTTTACTGATTTTTTTTTTGTGTGTGTGTTTGTTTCAGGAACTGTGCATCTTTTGTTATTGCTGTCTGACACAGTGGACTCCTGGTCTAAAGAGTTTCTCATTTGTTTGCACTGTCAAATTAAATATATAATGTGGTGTTTTGGTTTCCATCTCCCTCCAAAATGATAAAACATATGTATATATTTTAAAAATTTGGCTTTAAGGAACCCTGATATTTAATGTATTTGTATATTTTTGAATTGTGCCAAAATAAACATATTTGAGCTTTTTTTTTTTTTAATGATTGTGGAGGTCATTCATGTGTTTCTTTTTCAAGCACAGAATGAAGGGATCAAAATTAACACCCAAAGTAGGTCATTACTTCAGTTCATATGGTGTTACCTCCACTAGAACTAAAAAAAAATATATATATATATAAATAATTCTGCTGACTGATCCTGCCCAGTTCTGCAGTAGGACAGCCAGGCTGTTCTTCTGCAGGCTGTATCTTCACACCTTATAGCTATAACCGTGTGGCAAAAAGCACCCATAATGGCCTTACCTGCCGTGGCATGAAAGTATCTCTTTAGCAGGGAAAGTAGCTTTAGTAACTGATGGAATTTTTACAGTAGTGTATGTACTTCAGTCTCATTCAAAGAAGGGAGCAGGAGTAGCAAGAAAACTCTCAAAGAGGAGGTTGCTAAACAGTGCCAGATGTACCAGAAGTTGAGATAATCAGGATAATTTTTTATCAATTGAAGGGAAGATTATGGTCTTGGGTTTGGGGTTTTGGATATCTTCCCCTGTCTGATCTCTGATTAATTTTTAAAAGTCTCTTCCGTTTTTCCTTTCCTTTCTCTCCCTGGGAATTTGGTACTCTTGTTGGATTTCTTTCTTACAAATATATCTTGTGTTCTTAACTCCAGATGCCAAAACAATCCATAACGAGAGCTGAGCCAAAGGAAATTGGGATGCTGAGCCATATGGTCTGAAATACTAGTAGTTAAATTTGGCAATATTCTTTTTCCCCTCACAAAACTGGCTGAAGTAGCCGTGATGTGTGAGAAAGATGCTGCTTTTAGTGAAGTATGCTGATGAGGAAGGATAAGCCAAATGCTTTAATGCCTACTGTGCATGCACTGTAGAAAGTCTAATACACTTTGTTGTCAAAGCCAAGGTGACAGTGTTGCATACAAAGAGGAATTGACCTGGAAAATTATCCCACTGGGAGAGGAAGGCTTAAGAGTGGATTTGTCAGTTAAATGGACTTTGACCACCATGCACACCAAAATCTAACAGCCTTTGGGATGAGGCAGTACTGAGTGTCCTTGTCATTAGGCACCCGACTGAATTTGGTAGGTGAAATTGTCAGTAAGTGAACTGGGGGGAGCTGTGAGTGGGGGTGTAACAACAGGGAACAAATTGAGAAGGTATTTTGCACACCTGAGAGGAGCTGTCTCCCTTATCCATATGTGACACCGTCTGAAGCTGAGTGCACTGTAGGTGGAAAGACTGTGACAACAATTTCTTAAAATTGTAAGTCTAAAACCTCATGTTTCACTAAAATCTGTTACCCAGTCATAGGCCCTCCAGAAGGCTGGTGTCATAGGCATAAAGAATGAAACAGAAATGATATTTCATCCAGAGACTCTCAAGTATTTTGCTGTATGAAACTGCACAAAGTTTGCTGGATTAAGTGATAAAACCTTGTGCAAATATAATGGTTTAGGTTCCACCCACCTTCCCCAAGGTATTAATCAAAGTTCATGGAAACTGTGGCCTGAGGTTGACTCTTGTGTCTTTCTCTTCAGTAGGGGTTTGGTTTTTTTTTCCCCTTCTTTCCCCTGCCTCCATCAAAAGCTTCTTGGGAACATTGCTTGGAAATATGCCTGGGATTATGGGCGTGACCTAATTAATGTCTACAAATATGTTAAGGGCGAATGTCAGGAGGATGGAGCCAGGCTCTTCTCAGTGATGCCCAATGGTAGGACAAGGGGCAATGGGTGTGAGCTGGAACACAGGAGGTTCTGCTTCAACTTGAGAAAAAATTTCTTTCCTGTGAGGGTGCCAGAGCCCTGGGACAGGCTGCCCAGGGAGGGTGTGGAGTCTCCTTCTCTGGAGACATTCAAGACCCGCCTGGACGCCTTCCTGTGTGATCTCATTGAGGTTCCTACTCTGGCAGGGGGATTGGACTGGATGATCTTTCGAGGTCCCTTCCAATCCCTGACATTCTGTGATTCCTGACAGTAAGATTTGAAGGCTGAAAACTGTTAAACTATAGAAGAAATTTAAGGGAAGTGGAAAAAGAAACCAGAGGGACAACTCAGGTGCTAACTGGAAAAAAAGAAACAATGAAGTTTTTGCTCTTGTCTCTCTACAGTTACACAGGATGCGATCTAAGTTGCGTGGGCAGAGAATGGAAGAGGAAGAAAGAAAGTCTAAGTTAATACAAAAGCTTGAGGTTCTCCCATTTACTTGAGATTTGTAGATAACTTGAGTGGAGAGATTCAGCGGTGTGTGACTGCACGGAAATGCTGTCTGCCTCAAATGGCTGAGCTTGGCAGGGCAGTGCAGCTGTGCTGTGCCAGCCTAGTGCCTACAATGGTGTGATAGTCACTTTGAGCTAAAAAAAACCCCAACAAAAGTTGTACCTGCTTGCACTCAGAATTAATTAGTTGTCATTTTAGGTTTGAAAGAATGTGCTTAAGATACAGTGGGTATCTGAAGTGTGCTTGTGTCGCTCTTGCTACCGACACTATGAGGTTTGTTGAAATATCTAAAGGCTGCTTTGCATTTTTGTTATTTATTTGTAATGCTCCCTGGTGATAAAAAAAAAAAAAAAGAAATTATGTAGTGTTTATCATTTTAATAGCCTTGGCATATTTTTATTGCTAACTGATTAGAAGCAACAGTGTTCAGATAATTGCACTTCCTGTTTCAGAGCCTGGTGATTTATATCCCTTAGTAAAGTGTTAAAAGTGTTTTTAAATGATAGTTTCAATAAGATGGGATGTAGCTCTGAAGTATTTGCTCCAAACGATTAAGACTTTCCCATTAAGGTTGCTGTACTCTGTAACAGGACTAATATAGAAGGGGTTAGGTTTTAGACATGTCATACTGATTTTGTAATGAGTGTTGTTTATAAATAAGTCATCTGTTTAGTTGTGATTTTACATCCATCAAATTCTAATGTCCTCTTCTGCTTCACAATCCCAGTCCCCACAGGAATGCTGTCATTTGGAGTGGAGTGCTCAGCTTCCTAAAACGCTCAGGCTTTTCCCCAGTGCTGTAATAGAGTCAGTCCATCAGCTCATCAAATTACTATCACTTGATGTCAAGGCCTGTTACACTCCAATGATTTTCTGACTCCCCTTTAAAGACTAATATGTAATTGTTCTTTCTTAGAGCATGATCTTTTCTTACAAACTCTGTTATCTCCGTTGTGTTCACACTGCAGGCCCCCCACGATACCATCTACAAAGAACAGGAGGTGACACCAACATTTTTATGTGTTCCTTATGAAGAATTCCTAGATTTACATAATGAAATCTGAAACTTTCAATGCAGGTAAAGAAAAGGGAGACCTGCAAAAGAGTTAATTTTAAATGTATGTATATGTATACACACATATATAGACAGATATATACACACACAAAATGAAGCTAATTTTAAATGCTGCTCAAACTATTTTTGGCAGAGCTTAAAACAGCTACAGAAATGTTTTTAGCAGTAATTGTGCTGAAGATAGTGATTTAGGAATAAGTTAACTATAGGGAGGCATCTTGTTTGCATGCAACTTTATATATTGCATAATGAACTGCTAGTTTCTAATGTATTAAGAAATGAGCTGTAAGTGGTAAGGTTCAGGACCTTACTTGACTGAGGGTACTTGTTATTAGATATGTTATACAATGAGGGGAAAAATGCTTTTCATCAGCATCTGCTGACAATTTACATCATGTCCAAATCATTACTGCCTGCAAGTTTCTGCAGTCTGACTGCTGTGAAATCAGTTTGGCAGTCCACTTCCCAGCACATCACAGACCATGTCCCAGGCCTCCGAAACTGGGATGTTTGCTAATTTAGTTGATATTGCTGCTGCCTTCCTAGCAGAATTGCATGATGTCTACTGCATTCAAGAATAGGGGTGGGATTTGCATTCCCCATCACCACCACCCCTTTCTGTGTGAAAATTAAGCATACCTCACAGCTCCAAAAAAAGAAAAAAAAATCTAGAAAAGACAAAAAATGGCAGTCAGTCATATTTCAGTGGTGTTCACAGAATCATAGACTGGTTAGGATTGGAAGGGACCTTAAAGATCATCTAGTCCCAACCCCCCT
>NW_010339577.1:59280-84068 GCF_000700745.2 Antrostomus carolinensis | reverse complement strand
TCAGGGATTGGAAGCCCGCTATAAGAGCTGGACCATGGCTGGACCATGACCTTTAAAATTAGAAGTAAACCACAAATCAGTCTTGGTAGTGCAGAAATTATGGATGAGACAGAAGATTCTTCAGGTCTTGAGACCCCCTATCACCACAGAATTATTTTTAGCACGACCTTATCTGATAAGGGCGAGTTTACATAGTTCGGTGCAAACAGTCCTGTAGCTTTGCTGCTGCCCCAGTTGTTAGTTAGCAAGATTCGAACAAATTCTCTTCCAAAACCCCTGCGGCCTTGATACCGTGGAAGTACGCCCGGGCTAACACATCCATCTGAGAGGCATGGGTTCTTATTAGCTCTGTGGGTAAACAATTCCTGAATCAGTGTTGGCTTCTGTCCTGCTGGCTCACAGAGCTGGTGGATGCTAATACATGGTTTTACGTATCTGTCTAATGAGTCCTGAGTCTCCGTTATCATTATTCTTCACATACCTATGAAATTAAACCATTGGGAACCCTCTCCACATTCAGTAGCAGTCAGAAAGGCGGTAGGTATGATTAGTTTAATGTTGTGTTTTAAATCCAAGCAGCTGAGGAAAAAGTGTGCTCTGCATCACTCTGCTCCCTCGCTAAGCCTTGAGCATCCACGCTGACTTAGCTTTCTCTATCGCTTGTGCTGACAAACTAAATAGATGAAAGCTTGATAACAGCTTTCAGTTACGGAGCAGTTGGTCCAAACGGTGATAATCAATTTGTATATATGCACCATCAACTGGATGAAGTAAAATGTATCTTCATTCTCAAAGGATTAGGTTGAACCTGCAATTGTAGTAGTCAAATACCTGACAAAATGCAAAGAGCACCGAGTGAAGGTGAAGTATTACTTGAACTGGATGCTCATTCGATGAGGGTTTATGGTCTGTATCTTAACTGAAGAGCCAGTTAAAGCAAGGGAAGATGAGATTTTACTTAGGCCAGATAGTTACATTCCTATTGCTGGAGTGATAAAGACAATTATCTAGATGTAATATGATGTTACACACCGCAATTCGGTATGAGAATTAAACCTCATACCTTGACTTTGATGGTGCCCTGATTTCTTGGTATGGTTTGTGTTCCTTAAGTCCAGTGGCTGGTGTCACAAGGCCAGTACTGATCTTTCTGTAAGTGTTTTTAAGTATTATTTACATGATACTAACTTCATCAGACTTCTGAATTTTGTAGTTAAGGCAGGGGGTTTTGGGGAGGAGGGCATGGGTGTGGTGGGGTTTTTTGGTGTTTGTGGTTTAAGGGAAGCTGATGATGCTTTAGGGGCTGCAGGTGTGACCCCAGCTGAGCCCATCAGTGGCTTTTGGTGGGGGCAGATTCCTCAGGTGCAGCTCGTCACTGTGAGGGCTGTAGGCAGGTGAGACCTCCTTGGGCATCACGTGCTGGTTTGCAGAACATGGAGCAGGTCAGGTAAAATTGCTGGGGGTACTTGGCTTGTGTCTTTGTGTCTTTCTTGGTGCTGGGGTGGGTTGTGGGTCAGAGGGTGGCTCTGGGTTGTTGTGCAGCTTGGCCTCATCCCTGCCAAGGGTGGCTGAGTCATCTGCAGGGTTGGGGAGAGATCTTAGGAGGCTGCAAAGAACTGGAGCAAAGATTGTCCTAACTTGCCAGGGGCTGTGAAAGCACTTTTGTGCCTGTCCCTTTATCTATGAGGTTGGTTTAGCTGTGCAGACCCAGCCTGCCTGCCTTCCCTTGGCCTGAGCTTGCCTGGAGAGCCTTCCCTTGGCTCTTGTGTGAACTGTAGGTAGCTACAGAAGGTGGTTGTGGGGTGGCTGTGGAGTGTGGCCAGCCCTAGGTGTGGTAGGCAGCTCTGGTTTGAGGCATGCTTCCATTTCTCTGTAGGTTTGCTCTGTGTCTGCCTGTGTGTTTTTCATGGCCTGTCCTATTGAAGTAAATAAAGCAAAGCAGGTCCTCAATCCAGCCAGACAAAAATGGGTTTGCACTGGAGTACTTTCACTAGCCTTTTGTTTTTTTCTCCTCTCCATCACTAAAAGAAACAGCAGCAGAATTTAAACTCCCATTTTTCTCACATTTAGTTCTGCTCTCTGTACAGTCTCTTGTGTCTGCACTTGCATTTTGTAGGGTAAGGGAGCGTGGAGAGAGAGAAGGGAAAACATAATTGGTGAATACTCTATCCTGTTGCTGAGGGGTGGCATCAAGAAAATGACTGCTGGGTGATGTCACTCTTCTTCCAAATGCA
The DNA here is from genome assembly GCF_000700745.2 of Antrostomus carolinensis. Lineage (NCBI taxonomy): Eukaryota > Metazoa > Chordata > Aves > Caprimulgiformes > Caprimulgidae > Antrostomus > Antrostomus carolinensis. The sequence continues at coordinate 81,834 of NW_010339577.1, read as the reverse complement.
TTGCTTCCTTTGGACTTTCTTTTGGTTTGGAATCTGTCTCCAGCTGGGTGGTGTCTTTGTGTGGGCTTGGCTTTATGAAGCACAGTTACTCCTGGACAAAATGGCTCGGGGCTTTTTTCCAATCCCAGGAAAGCATGTTTTGCTTACTGTAAACCCTTTTCAAATGTATTTACTTTGGCAATCCTGAATCTGAAAGGGTTGCTGTTTTGCAGTTAGATTTCCTTTATGTTTTACATAATTAGGAAGACAGGTTTTATCAAAATAAAATAGGGTGATGTTTTCTTAAGAAACTCCCTGGGAAGTTCAGTCAGCCCAATGCCAACGGTGGTTTTATGCTCCGGGTAGAGATCTTAAGTCTGACTCACAGAAAGCAATGGTGTAATTCTTTGTCTAGGTTTAACATTTTCAATCTTGAAGATGGGAAGTGAAAAAAGAATAGGAAAACTTAATGGAGAAGTACATCCTGCTGCAAATATATGACTGCAGGAGAGGTTACTTTTTATTTTCACTACCTAATCTCATTTTGGTAAGGCAGAAAATAGCCATCAGGAGCATAATAGTTGTATCAGTCAGTCCTTTAGATATCAGTATTCTAGCTCTTCAAATTAGGTGAAGGGGAGGTGGTTAGTTAAAGGTAGTAAATTTAATGTCAATTACAAAAGAAGGAGGAAAAAAAAACCCAAACAACCTGACTTGAGTGTCCTGGATTTAGCCTGTAGCCAGGCAGTGTTGTCCTAATGGAGCTGGAAGGCTCTGTTATTCTGACCTGAACACTTAATTGATAGTGTTGAAACCTTTACCTGGCCTTTCTCCTTCTCTGGAGTTTGTGATGAAGGTGCTGTTAGTGGTTCTGCCTGCCCTGCAACAAGTTGTGAATATGGTCTAGAAAAGAGCAGTCGGTGGGTTTTTTTTATTCCTACAAATGACTGGCAGTGCTGGATGGCTTGGATTACCAACCCAAACCTGGGCTGGGCCAGTGCAGTGTTCATGTTTGATATCTCTGCAGGTATCAAGGCTTGAGAGTCTCAGAGCCCAGATTCACACACTGTGAAAGTGAGAACTGTGAATAACTTGCTGGCTCCTGTCTTAGTGGTCTCAGTCGTGGTCAAAGATCAGGAAGGCTGCCAAGTGGGATGGATTTTATCACCTGTAAGGTACAAATTTTTGTGCTAGCAAGCAGCAGGCTCTGTTCATATTGTTGCTGCTCTGTACACAGAAGCACTTCCATCCTTTACAGGCTGTCCATCATTCTGGCAGCTTCTAGCAGCTGTAAGTGAGCATCCGTTTTTAATTATTTTTTCATCAATTTCCAGGGAGGATAGCAAAGATCCTAATTAAGTTAATTGCATGCTAGATTAGGGTGTTTTCTGAACCACACAGAGCATTTCACTGCTGAAAACCTTTGGAGCATAAGTTTTTTTTCTCTCCTTTTTATGTAAAAATAGTTAATTTTTAAAAATTCAACTTCATTATAATTTAAAATAATATTTTTTTAAAAACCCAAACAAATAAACAAAAACCTACCCAGAGAAACAAAGAAATTCCACGTGGAAGTCGATGTTCCAGTCTACTAAGTGTGCTATTGTAGTTCTGCTTTCATAATGTGGGAGACATTTTAATTGTTATCTCTTGAGAGACATCAGCTTAATCTTCTCTCAACAATCCTTTTCCTGTGTACGTGTATCAGTGAAGTTTTATCATTTTTACAGCCCATTGGAGCATGGAGCAAGGGTTTAGGCTGGGCAAGAAATATGGCAGTAGAGAACTACACCAGGCTTTCTGTACTCATAACAGATAGCACTGATGGAAGTTTGCAGCAGCTTTTCATGAGCTGATGAATTTAGAGAGCGTTTACATGCCTGTTGATATGAATATTGTCTTCAAAGTATTGTTTGTGTTGCAATCTATGCCTTCAGGTCAGGGTTGGGAAATGTAGTCTGCAAGCTTCACCCCTTTTCTCTTCTCCCTTTCATTGTTCTTCTGTGTTAGTGTTATTGTGTTATGCTCAGAACAGTATTGAGAATGAGTAAGAGCATATTGCTTTTCTGTACAGAATCAAGGTGAGCAGAGGGATAGTACTGTGACTGCAATGCAAATGTCTTTCCTTTCGGCTTTCCTCAACTTGAGGACAAAAAAGCAGCATTATTTTCAGACTAACTGGAGAGCACGTTAAGGGCTGAGGAGTGCTCAGGCTCTAGGTGAGTGTGTGACATGGTGTCTATACTTTCTAGCTATATGATGTTAGAAAGTGCAATGCAAAGACAGAATTTAAGCCACCACTTGAAAACTCGGGGAGTGAGGACTAAATGGAAACAGCTTCAGACATAAATACCTGAGGGTGTCCTCTCACAATAGCTCTGGGAGCCCCTGTCCCTGCCCTCCTTGACATGTCTGTGTCCTGCTTTAACTGCAAAGGAATGCTGAAGTACTGGTGGAAGAAAGTGTGAACAGGAAGATCTGTTAACAAGAGCAACTTATCCTGAAGCTTGCTAAATCCAGTGCTAAGCCAACAATAGAAGTCAGGGGAGTGGGAGAGAAAAACAATAGTTAAAATATTTCTCCACAGGGCGCCAGGTCACAAAGCAAACACTTGAGGGAGGTGACTTTTTCTTGGGGAGGTTTATTACTCTATGGAGGACTGATCTTCTCTGTGACAGAGATTCCTGTTGGGAGAATGGTCTCTGGTGCTGATCTGAAAAACGGGCAGGAGATCTGGAGAATGATAAGTAACATGGGTATCATACATCCAACTCCTAAGACCCATGGGTTACAGATTTAAACCAGGAATTAACATGCAACTATTTTGAGATACAAAGCAGATTTTTACTCTCCCATGTACTCAGTGTGATTGCTTTGACTTTCTGACTCTGTCTAAAGGGCAAAAAGCCATACCCCTTGCTTAAGAGATGCTCCAGCTCAGAGTCTCACATGAGTACATCTGTGATGAGGAGACTGGGTGGCTTAGCAGAAGGGATTTGACACACTAGTTTTATTATTGTATGCATTCAACTCTCTATGGACTTCCAAAATGAGAAGGGTTGTTGAAGATTCTTATAATATTGCTCTTTGTAGATTATGTTGTTGCATGTGTAGCATTGCCTGCGTTCCCCTGACTCGTTGTTCCAAGTTAGAACAAAGCTGGTTTGTTGCTCTCTGTGTTTAAAGTGTTCATTGCTATAAATTAAGTACAACTATATCAGCAACACTCAGAATCTTCTCTCTTATATCACAGCAAAAAATGCTCATTAGTTTTAAGGCTTAAATATAATGCAACCAGCCTGCTAACCAGTATCTCCAGGTTCATCAGACGGGACCCAACCTCAGACACAAGGGTAAGGGGATTAGGTGCAGGCTCAACCTTAGGACAGGTATGATGTAGTTTAAGTACAGCATGTACAGAGAGGATTTCTCTGGCTGTCCCTTGGATTTATGTAACTGAACTAAGATTTGGCCTTTAACAGCAGAAATGCTTTTCTGAGTGTATGGATTTTACTGAGACCACACAAGCTCAAGGAGAGAAGGGGACTTGTCCTTTATATCTGTCTTTTGGGGCAAAGACTGTAGCTATTGGTACCTGGTTGATAACTTGGCACTCTGCTCATCTTCCAAGTATTTGGTGAGGAAAACTTAAGAGTCTGAGAAATTCTGTGAGACTGGTACCGTATGTACATATAATGAATGTGGAACACCATAGAAAATGATGAAATTGGATTTTATTTATTGTCTAGCTACAACCTGAGCGTCTTCCTGAAGTAAATGTGTGTGAGGAGATATAATTTCAGTGAAGAACCTGTGGCCTTGCAGTGCTAATAATACTGATAACAGGATCTTTCTGAAAATGTGTAATCTTAGGTGGACTTCTTACATGGAATCTTAAGCCCTGTTCTTCCACACCAGAACCCTATCAGTTGTCTTTTGCTTACCAAATTGCACATGGGCAAACTGTGCTGCTCACCAGCTTTCTGTATTACACAGAACCTCGAGTCTGTCACTGCGTAGCAGGTTCATGACCAGCTGGTTCCTACACACCCCAAAGTCCAGGAGAACTGAGATGAATGCTGGCTCTTCATCTCTATAAGGAACTCTTTAATCTGCTGTGCATTACCACCCTAACCCTTTCCTGTACAATGCAGTTCCCGCTGCCTCAGGGGACTCTGAGGTCTGTCTGATTATTCTTGCTTTTACCAGCATCCCAGTAAATATTGTTTGTAGATAAGGGATATATTACTGATATGTCATTTTACAGCACACCACACAGCTAGTTATGGGTGGGTGACACAAAGTCCATGACCTTTGGAAAGCTCTCACTCTTCCCTAAGGAATTTCACAAGTCAATCACTGACTTTTCTTGCTGATTATTGCAGTTAAGCAGTGGGGAACAGGTCCCCAGCTTTTTAAAAAAATAAAAAATAACATTCTATCCGGTGAAGTATTAGGTATTAGATTCTATTTAAAATAATCTTGATACTGGAAGCTTTAGTTTCTTTCAAAAGTGACTTGGAGCAATTGCCAAACTTTTTGAAGTTTGATTTATAAAAATCACGATTCATGCCAGTTACCAGATCCCCTTTATGCCTTACGTACTTCCCATGCAATATCTGTGCTTTGCTAAAAATGCACCTTCTAAAGACAAGGAGGTGATAGATAATTTTGTCTCTCCAAAACAAAACTTAGTTTCAAAAGTCCTCATGTGGAGCAAAGAGAAAAAATTTAACCAAGTGCTTGCTGGAGGGGCAGTTTCTAAGACTTTGCTGTTATAATACCTAACTAGATACAGTTCAGAGCAAATGCTAGTCCTGCTCACAAGTGCTCTCACTCATGACTTGTTTCTAAGAATGCTCCTCTTGTTAAAAAAGCTAAATTGGTCTGAAAACAAGTTTTACAGCTAAATCACAGGGAAGAGATGGCTGGAGATACTTGTTCTTGTTTACATTTTAAACACTTTGTAAACTGCATCGGTTCTTGAATGAATTTTCTTTAACAACGATGACTTGAAGAGATAAGTGCTTTCTTTATAACCCCTGACTTATACAAGTAAACAGAAAGCTGGTTATGACCAGTATGGAAACAAGACCCGTCCTGTTGCAGTGAAATCACGTTCCAGCCAGATCTGCAGTTCTTGGGCTCTAAAACTAATCCACCTAAAAGGGTGGGTGGGTAGACACAGGGAGTAGATGTGTGTGTTTGCTCAGTCCCATCTAAGGAGCAAGGGTTCTGATAAGTGTCTAGTGCTAATGGTGTTTACCGTAACTAAAAGGAAAGGATCTTTCATTGTGTTCATGTTACATGAAAACTATAGGAGGGCTGTGATGTGTGCAAGAAACCCATTCTGGTGATTGTAGTTTGCACCACTTAGTGTTTTTATTTGTGTATAGCTCTTTGGTGTCTTTTTCTTTTAAAGTAAAAGCTGTACCAATCACCAATTCTGTCTCTTATGTGCAATACGAAGGAAGGGAATGGCCCAGGTGAGTAGGGTGTCAGGTACTGAGGACTTCATGCAGCATGTTTTTTCTTTAGGTTCCTGGTGCCCTGCATCAGCCCATGGAAAAGAGCCAATTCCCACTTCTACAGAGCAGGAGACTTTTTGTCCACACAAGCCCTGTGGCTTAGACCCCAGCCAGTTTGATTTCCAGTCTCTGTTCAGCAGAAGATGGATTGTGTGCTAAAGCACTCTGCTGAGCACTCGGACTTTGGGGCTCAGTCCTGCTCTCCTTTGGAGTTCAGCGGGAGTTAGGAGGGCTCAGGAGTGTTACTTCCACTAGCAAGGCAGAGTCTCCTCCCAGAGCTCCTGCATCTTGCATCTCTGCAGCAGGAGGTGGGGCATATTGTAGAGGGGAGGTTGCTCTTTATTTGATGTTCACATGGCTGTTGCTCCACCCCTTCCCCATTGTTCTGCCAGCACATAACAGACCTTCTTTCTGGTTCTCCGCTCAAGCCCTGGGTTAGAGGCTTCTGCTTTTCCTGGGAGGCACAGAATCCTGCGGTCATATATAGATCCAGGAAGAAAGGCAAGCCTGTTCAGTTGGACAAAGCTGCCATTGTGCTACATGCTCAAATAGAGGCTTGTCAAAGGTTTCATGCTCCAAACATCCCCTGGGCAGTGCTTGCTCAAAAACTCCCAGGCAGCTGAACAGAGCGAGTGCCACTTAGGTGAGGATTCTTTGTCTGCAGGGGAAGGAGAAGGCAGTCTCTAATCAGAGTTTAACGCACGCTGCTACCTGATGGAGTTGGTGTCTAGTGTTTCTTAAGAGTGCTGTTAAGAGCACTAAGGCAGAGAGGAGGATGTGATAGGAATCAGTTGTCCAGAAGCAGCAAAGGCAAGAAAGGAATGCTGCTCTGCTCCCAGCTGGTCGAGGCTCAGGGGGCCTTAAAGCCTGTTCACACTGAAGTTGTAAGGGATTTTCTGCCATTTCCCTGAACTTCCTGCCTGTGCCCAAACTATCTTGATTTAAAACGTCTCCTTGGTAAATTCTGGGGATGTAGAACTGTCTTGTAATAGGAACAGATGAGCTTCCAGAGTTTTTTTCCTTTCAAAGAACAACTAGGCAGCCTCACCAGTTTTCATCCATTAGTGCAAACTACAGTCTCAATACATCCTGCTAGTGTGCTTTGGAGGAGCAAATCAAATTTCCTTAGCAAGAGGCTACATGCAAGGAAGCAATGAAGTATAACACTTTCCTTGTATGCTTATTGGTGTTTATTTGCATCATAACAGTTATTGGATGTGCAAAACTTTGTCTGTTGAAGCTTTTTCTGAAAGCTCAGGTTTCCATATTTCTCCAAGATTGGTTTTCTCCTTTTCAACCAATAGTAACACTGGTCAGCTACACTGAGAACTTCCAGTATTGTTTTGAGGGGTTTTTGCTGGGGATTTGACAAAGTTTAATGTACTTCTGATGGCAGCAAAAGCTTTTGTGCCAGAGTTAGTTCAGAAAGCATTGGGGTATCTATCATCAGCACTGAATAAAACAGAGATCCTAGGCGTCATGTTCTGGACCAGCCTTCCTTCAAAAACTGCTCCTTGTCAAAATTTTGACATGCTCTGAAGAGATGACTCATTCTGCAGCAGCTTCCTGGGGTAGTAAGTGGTATATGAGTGACACCTTGTGGTACGTGCCATAATCTCAACAATTACACCTTGTCTTGCAGAAGGAATTACACAGGAACAGTTAGACATTTGCAAAAGGAATGCTGAACCAGGCCACAGCTCTCTGCTCTGCCATGAAGTGTGCACACACTAACCTGATGTATTTGCCACCAAAATCTCAGTGCCTATTTGCTCCCTTAAGACCAAAGTAGAAGAAACTGATGGAGGTTTACCAGTGCAGAAGTTACTAAAAAAAGAGAATCATCTCTTTGGCTTTGGAATTTGCTGGGTGCCACTCCAGAGCTGATTCTTTGCACATTGTAGCACCTCACAGCAGTGAAATGGCAAGACACAACATATTAAACATGAAAAAGAATCCAGTCCTTCTGAGTAGTGGTCTCCAGATTACATTTTTCTAGGAGATCAAGAATCAGTTGAGCAGAAGTATTTGACATTTTAATTGGCTTGGTTGTGAATAGTTTTGAATAGGTACACCACAGATTTAAAATAGTGATAATTGCTTTGGGTTTTTTACAGATTATATCCTTGTTCTACAAGACAATTTCAGTAAGAAAATTTCTTTCTGATTGAGAGAGAGAAGGGTAAATAGAATCTTATTGTCTGTCACAATGATAGGAGAAGGGCTTTATGTTGAATGAGGAAAGAAAAAGCCCTAACGTTGCATTTAATTTTAGTTTGCAACCTGTCAAAAATCATCTACTTCATGAGAAATTCTCAATTGGGAAATGAAACAAAGAGAACAAGTGGGGAGATAATATTTGAAAATCTAATTCAAAGTGTATGCTGCCCTCAGATAACACAGCAAGAGCTAATCTGGTTCTACAGGTAAATATTCTTTCAGGAGATTCAGAGCCAAGCAGTGATTAAGATGAACCGAGCGTGTAATTTCATGAATTACCCACATTCCCACTTCAGATTCAGCAGAGAAGAGTGCTTTATCTAATTCCAAAAGGGAGACAAATGGCTGAGCTACCCTCTGATGGAACCTTCATTGTCTCTAGTGTTGATTTTTTAAAAAATAAACTTAAATTCTCAATAACACTGTTGGCTTTGAAGGCTTCTAAATTTTGGCAGAGCCCTAAGGTATGGTTGATAACAGTGTAAGCACACCCCAGATAAATATGGTGTTTAGTTTATGAATCTGTGTTCTCCTGTGATGTGAAGATCTGCCTCACCAGGACTAAAGGTCAGTTAAACACAGTGAATATAAGTTAATGAAGAGTTGCTAGAACAGAATTTTTATTCAGCAGAGAATGGGGATGTCAGCAAATCAAACATCTTTTCTGAATGTGCTTTTCTGTGGAAAACAGGAATTTTTCTAAACAAAAGGTGGGTAGATTTGAGTCTGAGCAACATGAATTCTGTATTGTCCCGGTGACACTGCACTGTTGCAGAGAGATGTGTGAGATGAGGTGATGGAAATGGGACCTCATTAATTGAGATGTGGCTAATCAACAGTTGCTGCACTTCTTTTGCTCAGTTATTGGAACAGCCTGGGCAATCTAGAGCATGAATGTCCATCCAAAGGGATCCAATGTCCCCAAATACAGGACAGCTGCCAGTGTTGCCAATCCCAAATGCCTACAGCAGAGTTGCCAGCTGCTCACTGCCTGGTTTGTGTAGACAGCTGCTACCTATTCCACACCAAAATGAATCAGAAACCTTCCAGTGAAGGTTTAGGATGCAATTTCTGTGTGTGTGTGAGATAAATTGCGCACTCCAGTCCTACATGCTGAGATCCTAGGACATCCAAAACTGTACCAGAAATGGAAAGAGAGCCCTTTTCTTCTGTGGTGTTTGTTTCAGGCTGGGGAAAGACTTTGTGACATTCTGGCCTAGAAGACTTGGCCATGGTACTCTTGATATGCTGGTGGTGGTGGGCTATAGGGAATGACCCCTTTCCTGTTCTGTCCTAGCCACAGCCCTCTGCTGTTGCTTTACCTTTTATTCTGACCTTATTCTTTCAAGAATGTAACTTCCTGTAAAAGTGTCACCTGTAATGAGAGAACCAGCTGAACTATTGGTGCTCTGGACTGGGAAGATATCACACGAGCCTTTGGGAAGAGGTTAGCCAACGTTTGCTACTCAGGAGCTGACTACCGTGAAGGAAAACCATAAAACCAGTAATCTACATATTGCAGCTCTTCCTTGGTGCTGATGTCTTTAAAATTACTTCTCTGTATACAGGAGTTGTGTAATTACCCTTTTATAAGGGAGTAAATGTTTAATATCACTGTTTAATAGTGCATGTTAGGCTGATAAAACCCATTTTAAGAGCCTGAGTGTCCCTGCTGCTGTTTCACTTATTTTTAGCGTTGATGAACACAGAGTGGATTTTGCTGCAGCTTGGACATTGGATTTTGCTTTGGTATCTCCATGTATTGCTCCAGGGAGATTTTATAGCGACCTTCCAATACCTGAAGGGGGCCTACAAGAAAGCTGGGGAAGGACTTTTCATAAGGGCAGCTAATGACAGAAAAAGGTGAAATGGGTTTAAACTGAAAGAGGGGAGGTTTAGGTTAGATATTAGGAAGAAGTTCTTCACTGTGAGGGTGGTCAGACACTGGAACAGGTTGCCCAAGGAAGTTGTGGATGCCCCCTCCCTGGAAGTGTTGAAGGCCAGGTTGGATGAGGCTTTGAGCAACGTGGTCTAGTGGAAGGTGTCCCTGCTGATGGCAGGGGGGTTGGGACTGGATGAGCTTTAAGGTCCCTTCCAACCCAAACCATTCTATGATTCTATTTAGTGCCTGTGCCCCAGGGTGGATTGGGGCTGGGAAAATCTTGCTGGGAAAGCCACATAAAACTTTGTCTGTGGATGTTTTCCCTGATGGTGAACCTGTGCTGATGTTTTCCTCTTTTTGCACTACTGTATTGATACACTCATAAAGTGTTTTTCATTTTGGTGCTAGATAATGTATAAAACTGCTCCAGAAAGGAGAATACAGCACCGTTAATTTCAACACTATAAAACATGCAAAGCCCATTTCACATCTGTTTCCTTAACCCCATGGACACTGTTCTTTAACTCTTTGAGCAATTCTCATAGTGAAGAGGGCAGCAATTAGAGCTGAATGATAATGAAAAAAGCTGATGTGGAAGTAGTGGATCCCTAAAAGTCAGATTAATGAACAGGTGAGGGGATTAACACCTCTCCCCAAGTAAACTCCAGTGATCTGTCAGCAGGCTGTAATAATGTAGGGCTTGTAGTTCAGAGTGGTTCAATTAGGCAGTATACAGTACAATTAACTGCCTGCAATTAGAATGAGTGCCTTAATTACTATGTTTACATTTTGCAACCTCTCTGCTCTGATCAGACAAAGCCTTCTCTGCATATAAAGCTGGGCATAAACATTTTGCTGTTCACTCTTGTTTCCCTACCATATGCTAATTTAAAGATCTAAGATTGAGTTTTGGGAAATGATTATGTAGCTCAAATAACATAAAGCAGCCAAGTTTTGACAGTTGTTTTGGTCTGCCTTTTGCCTTTATACTTAATGGATATGGAAGTTTGCTAATCACTTCACAGTCATAACTATTCATCCCAATTGCAAGTGTACATAAAACGGACTGTAAAGCCTCTTAAAAGATATTTTGTCTGGAGTTGCTTTCTTTTCCCTTAGCACTTTGGTTAAACAGGGATGTTTATCTGCTGTTGCAGGCATGAGGATAGGTTTTTTTTTCCCTCTATCCCAAGTGGCTGCTGCCTAAGGCTTGTTTCCAAGGTGTTTCAGAAGTTAACAACACGATATCCTCAACTCCTTTGTGGTGTCAGGTTTGGCTTTTGAAAATCCAGAACTCCTACGCTATGTGAGTGTAGCTAACTGCTTTGCTCTATACCTTCAAGACCAATTTCCAGGTATGACCATCTAAACGTATATCATCTCTGATATGAGATGCTGAGATATTTATACACTCACTGAATTTACTGAAAGCTGGCAGATGAAGGAAGTCCTTGTAAGCATTTCTGAAGCATCTTTATTCAAGAAAAGTAAACCATTACAGCACTTCTAAATTTTAGGTTGGCAATACAACTTCAATGTCAACTTGCCTTGGTTTCCCTCAATATCTGGAGTACTATATGAGCCATTTACCCTTGGGCAGGTACAGATTAAATCTGTTTTTAAACCATAGGTTCTCCCTTTGGGTATTTTTCACACTGGACAGGTATTTACCTACATAGCTGTCAATAACTCTGGGTGTTAAATAGATGTACACAACAATACCCATTGGTTCTGTGGGGAACACAGCGCTCCAACTGAGACAGAACTGACTTTGCAGGATTCAGAGCATAGGTTTGGTTTGTTTTAATTGAGTCTCCCAGGGAAATGCATCGGAGTCGTGAGCTGTTGTTTCCCTTCCTCACTCCTCCCCTCCCCATCAATCTTAGGGAAGTTTTTTGCAGTTAATTGCTAATTTTTTTGTTGCGTGTGGAATATCACATTGCTGCTGGGGTAAGCTGACATAAAGCCACTAACTGCTGTAGCTGTATTTAATTTCACTGGATGCTTACAATGATTCTTTAGCACTAGGTAGAACGAGGGTAAACGTGGTGTTGTCACTTTGCAATGGTCTTGGTTATAAAGCCACAAGCTCTTCATAATTTGCAGCACAACAAAGTGTATTTAGCATGCCTCAATGGCAGGAGGCTCTATGGACTTCAGGCGTGTCTTTGATAAGATGTAGGAATCTGAGTTGCACACAAACTTGTCAGTCTTGATGAGCGTTTCTGCTAGAAAATGTCATGTGCAACTGAAGGGGGCAAAGCTCTGGCAGTTTATCAATTAAAATGGGCTTGGCTAGAAAAGGAGGTCACCAATTTGCTGAAGTAGACTAAACTGCACTGGTTGTATCTTTCCAGACATTTGGCTATTCTACCTTTTGTTCTACATTGGTACAGATCTTGGGTTTCTCTGATCAAGACCTTTCCTATCATAGACTATTGCTTCCACCAGTTCTGCCTCTACCTTAAAAAAACCTCAAGCTTTCTACTGTGAAAAGTCTGTCTCCCCCTTTTCTCCTTTTTTTTCCCCTTTTTTAGTTTTCCTTTTCCCGTCACAGCACAAACTCTGCCCCCTCTAAGGTTTGGGCAGTGGAAATCCTTTAACCCACAGTAAGGAGCACCCTGTGGTTGTGACCACTTGGGGGTGTTAGAAGGCAAGGTGTGGTGCCTCCTCCTACCCAGCAAAGCAGTGGGGTGAGACGAATGGGGTAACTCGTGTTCCAGGAGGTATTTCAATCAGTGTTGTTGGCTTGGTCAGGTTTCTGGGTGTCAGGAAACTCGGTGGTTGATGGCAAGCACAAACTAGTAGCTATCTATCTGTTTATTTATTTATTTATTTATTTATTTTTAAATCAGCTTAGCAAGAGAAATGAAGCCTTTCTCCTTCTACAAGGTTAGGTTTTCTCCAAAGAGATTAATTTTTGGCTTGCAGCATTAACTGTTATTGGAATAAGAAACAAAGGACCCCACGTGGACTTTGGCCAGAAGAATCCCTTCTCTTAGTCCAGTCACACCAGCCTCTCAACATTGTCCAGTCCCATCTGGGTGTCCCTACAGCAGTAACTCGCAGTACTAGCCAGTTCTCCATCCACCAGTTGGCTTTCAGCTGGGGATTTGGTTTGACTACTGCTTCATCCAAAGACCACAGGAGACTAAGCATAGGCAGTTAACTTTGGAACTGTTTCTCTATTGTGTTTGTGCACTCCTGAAAAAATACAAGAACTACTTCAGGGCACTCCTGTAAGAGGAAAAAAAATAAAACTACATCTCTGAAATACTCTGATTGAACTTTGAACTAAAAATAGATATGGATGGGAGGAGCATGGTGAGCTCTGCATCCTCATGGAAGCTTTGGAATATTTCAGGATCATAAAAGGAGTGGACTTTTTGAACAGAGTAGTTGTGTTGTAACCAGTATTTCCATATAGTCATCACCAGCAGGTTAATCCTCCCCTCTCAACGCACACCTACTCCTGCAAGCTGTTCATTTCTACCAGTTGCCTCTTTGCTAATAAGCTTTGAAAAGCAAGTTCGTTAATGTGCTGACTGCCAGACTGTGCTTTAATGAGCCTTTCTCAATGCCTCCTATCTTATCTTGAGCTTGATAAGTACAAAACGTTCCTGTGACATTGCTATAAATCACATTTTATTGATGCATCTCAATATGAAATGCCTGCTGCAGTTTGATGGTGTCTGTTTGCTTTGGAAGGGATAGCGTTGTACAAACACAGGTCTGAGGTTTTCCTGTGACACGGGGATTGCTGGGGAAAGATTTTTTTTGTTTTAGGTACATGGGAGGCTTTTGCATGCATTTGAAAAAAGGAGGACATTGCCATTTGCCTTCCATGTCAATCAGCTCTTGAACTGTGATAGGTTATTGTTAATTGTCAGCAGCACTAATTTTACCTGAAATTAGGACTCTCATTTTTCTTTTTTCTCAAGATACATAAAATTACTGGCTTGCCTTTGCTGTATACAATGGATAGCCTATGGGCTGCCTGTGATTCAGCCTGCTGAAGACCTGAGCTGATGGTTGTTAGGTGCATCTTTTCCAGTTTATTGGCACATGAATGCATTTAAGATAAAGGGAGCAACTGAGAAAGCACATGTAATAAACTATTTGGTGCAAGCTGTCCAAAGCTAGTGGTGAATGTGAACTATGCTCAACGTGAGGAATCTACAGACAGAGGTAATCCATGCTGGACCTGCTTGTTTCCCACTAATCTTGAGCAGCTTTAAGGCTGCTGTAATGGCTAACAACATCAGCCTGCTGGAGAACGTGGTGGCTGAGGATCACTGGAGGGTAAACCAGTCTGGCTGTAGCTTCTACTCTGCTACACATAGAAAGGTGAAAAATGATTTTTACAAATGTTACTTAACTGCTTTTTCCAAATTAAAGGTTCCCTATCTGCTGGTGCTGCACAAAGCAGCCCCGCTCTGGGACATACATATGGGGAAACTTAAGTTCTTATAATTAATCTTATAAACATGATTTTAAATACTTCCATGCCTTCTGTATCCATCAAAGAATCACAAAGCGTTTGTCCTTCATCAACTGTGTGGGTGGGTGGGGAAGTGAGCTGTGACTTTGAACTCACCATGATGGATGTTGCTTAGTGATAGTTTCCAATTGCTATGGGCAGCATCTGTTTCAGAACCACCTGTGTGTGTCGGGGAGTTGTCCAGAGATGGGTGTGATTAGGTTTACATTCAGCAGCGTCAGTCACGGATGTTTTGCAGGTTTTTTGTTTCAGTGCTTTCAGCTAATGTACATTGTTATTCATACTGTTGTTTGTCTACCTGAAAAACAGCCCAGCCGGTCTCTTTCAGTCCTTCCCCATCAGGACTTTATTTTCAGTTGATGCAAATTTTCATGGCTATCAGGAAGTTGAGTTTGGGGAAGTTTATTGTTTTTGGATTTAAACGGTAAATCTGTAGTTTTCATTGAGCCTGACTGTGAACATTTGTCTGTACTTGCATGTGAGAGTGTCTTTTGAAGTCACACTTCAATGCTAATATAAAATAACTTTAAAAATATATAAAAACTGTCTATAGGTTCAAATTTTGATGCTTCTGCTAGTGCTGTGTTTGAGATGGAAATTATTTATTTCTCTAAACTCTATGTTCTTTGGTAAAATCCTATTTCCATATGTTGTTTTACCTGTAACTGTGGTGCTGAGTCCTTTGAAAATAATGGTTTCAGTCTCTTCTTGGGCTGGATGGAGTCTTCTGAAGCATCTGAAACTCTTTCACTATGCCACCTATTACCATAGCAGTCAGCCTCTTCATTGTTCCTTGGACAAAGTCCACACCTGAGTTTAGACACAAGCCCTTTCCCTGTTTCTGCAAACACAAGAGCTGTGAGTTATGTTGATATCCATGTGTTCCTAACAATTCCCTTTCCAGAACCACCGCATCATCCACCTGGAAGGTTCTGCATTTTTTTTCATCGAGGTTCTTGCTTTTATCTCTTTGGTGCAGTTAATGAAACCCATCAGTCTGTATTATAAGGATATGCATACCTGTTTATACATCCCAGACAGGTGCTTGCTTAACTGCCTTGTGCAATAAATGATGTGTGTGACAACAGGTATACAGAAACATTCTTTTGAGTTAAGAGGATTGACAATTTAAGAGAATATTTCCCTCTTCTCTGAAATATATCTGCCTATGTTATATTTTCAGTTCACTAACGAGGACAGACGCTTCATCTTACTGAATTACACGTTCTCTGTGTTTGCTACAGAGAGCAAGGGGGGAACAAACCAGGGAATTTTGTTTGCTTCTTCCTGACCAACTCAGAGGCTTTATTCAACTGATTTTTCTGGTCTAACAACATGTAATCAACAGAGACAGCAATTTTAGATGTCTGTTTTAATGAAGCTTTAATTGTGCAGGTGCTCAGCAACCATATTACTAACTCCACAGCTTTCAGTGTGGAAAGGGCAGCTGTTGTATTGAAGAAAAGCGATCAAACCTGAGTAAGAACAATGACGTACACAATAATAACACGGTGCCTTATGAAAGGGCTGAGATATTTGCAGAGGGGCTCAGTTGGCATTGCCAGGTTTGTGGTTTAGTGTGTCTGCATGTGCTCCTGCCTGCAGGAAAGGAGGCAGGTTCTGTATTGGGCTTTGTTGTGAGAATAGACATTTCTTCCCAAAAGGATGGTAAAATGGACTTGATGCCAAAAACAGGGATGATGAAATAGATTCTTAAAGCCTTGAATGAAGTATTCTGTTCTGTTCTGTTCTGTGTGGGCACTGGATTGGGTTGTGAATGTTTGCTGAGGACTTCATCAATCTGGAAGAAGAAAAACATGACTTGGAAATACCATGGGCCTGGGATTCAGTGGCTTCTTGGTGCTGTCTTACTGAGTGATGCAGTTTGCCATACCTCTCTCTCTGTTTCCTGGCCCACATTGCCAGATGGCAGGGAGCTTGAATAATTCACATTACACAAAGTTATTTGAACATCAGTCCATTTGAAAATCTGATCTTTTTAAATGGCTAGGTACAGTTCAGGAGAGGGAGTCTATTCCCAGCTCTCTCACTTGTTTGATATATAACTTCTCACAGAGCTGAGGTGACTTGTTCCTTTGTTTCTTGTCCTAGATTTTTGCATATTTATTTTGTGACTTAAGGTAGACTCTCCTAGTTTGTGTTGGTAAAGTGCCTAGCACAGTGGGCCCTGAATTTCAGCTGGCCCTCTACAAAGGTAACAGAATACAAATAACAATGTGCTTTGGTTTTGTTTTTAATTAGAATTGCTAACTACTGTTGTTTTATCAGTTCTGAGTGGGTTAGGTTGTATTAGCCACAGATCAGTAAAATTATTTTTATTTGAAAAAAAAAGAGAATGAACTGGGAAATCACATAATCTACAGTTCTTGAAAGACACAGTCTCTCAGCTGCGTGGCTATCTCTTCATTTTCCCAGAAAGGTTAATCATCTTTGTGCTAACCTCTTCCCCTTGTTCCCTCTACCCCAGGGTAGCAGCTGGAAGGGATAGTGCGTGTGTTTTTCCCCCCCTCCTTCCCCAATTAGGAGTTCTTTTTCCACTAAATAAATAAATAAAACTTAATCAAGCAGACAGAGTGTATGAGACCCTGTTTTTCCTCCCAGAGCTGAAGTTAAAAATTATTCAATGTAAAATTCCTGGCCTGTGAAACAGAGGCTCTGTACTGTACCAGGCAAAGATTTTCACCAGCATTCTCTTGCTTAGCCAAGGCTGAGATAACAGACACTGTAAAGCACTTGGTCGAATAAATCTACGGTTCCGAGATTCCATCGGGGTGTTCATCTTCCACCTTGTTTTTCCTTCACTTCATAACATTTTGCGTGGACTTAGAGTTTATATTTGACTTGACTTTTTTTCTTAACGTGGAAAATGCCAGTTGAAGCTCGATGATGTTGTTTTGCTGTTGTTTTCTTCTTCACATTTAAATGATGACGACTGGAGGGAACAAGTAAGTGGTCAGACTTTATCTTCTCTTATTGAAGCGTTTTCTTGAAGGACAGTTGTAATTGTGCTTTGCAATGTTTTGATGCAGTTTTGAAAGTGGTTTAGGGACAAAAGGGTAAAAATTACTGAATTTCAAGACATTCGAGACAAATGAAATGGCAAGAGTTCTCAGGTCCAAGGTGGCCTCTTGAGAAGGTGATTAGCAACAAGGCAGGAGATTCTTGTTGCTGATTTGTGTATTAAAAGTGCTCCCTGCAAGTTACTTCCTAACTCTGATAATTTCTGAAAATGCTCAGCCACTGTTATGGCTGCTTGAGAAGCAGGAGGGAAATTACCAGTGGAAGAAAAAGACAAAACACTTCCTAATTTATTTTTTTAAACACTTGGTTCTCTAGTGATTGACATTGTTTGTAATCATATCTCAGATATTTACTTGGGGATGTGAACTTCCATTATTGGCTTATTACCATAATCACCAGTCAGCCTGTGAATCCCATTTCCTATTCAGAGGGATCCTGGATTTGTTGTACAAGTGTTAGCAGCGAAGTCAGGAGATTTACGTTGCTGTGGAGGTTTTGTGGAACTAGGTATGCAGCGAATCTTTCAACAAAGGAGGCCTGGTACAAAAATCTGTGTTGTTTCTGATGAGTGGATAGCTGGGGAAAAAAAAAAGTGTCTGGATAGAGGGCTACAGCTCTTAGGCAGATGTAAAATGCATGCAAAGGTTCAGCTGTAGGAGTATTTCCACTTTGCTGGCTGAAAATGAAGTAACTAGGTACTATTTTGTGATTTTTGTGGGCTACTTTTACATGTCTAGGAATGCCCAGCATCCATAGGGAAGGGAAATTATTTTTTAAAAAAGAAGATATAGTAAATTGCAAATTCAAGTTTAATATTATAGCAGAATACAGGAGCTAAATGTGGGTTTGGGCTTGAAATCCAATTGTTGAAAAGAATGTAGCAACAATAATTTGCAGCCCCCTCTTGACGTGGTGCCAAGCACTCAGGGCAACTTGGAAAAACAAATGGAGCCCTCAGGTCACTTCAGATTGCCCTTGAGGACACCATAGGGATAGTTGCCATTTATTTCAGTGGGGAGTTCTCAAAAGACGAAGTGTCTGGCCCCTCTCTTTGGGAATCTGTGCCTTTAAAAATTTTTTGGGGACTTTATTAGATAGAGTGATAAGCACCTTTCTTAGTACGGTGCCTTTTCTTTATGCTCTAGCAGGGAAACTTGTGCACAATGGCTCCCTGTTGTAGAGCAACAGGGCACAGAGGCAAATCACAGCGTCCAAGGAGCCAGGACTTTGAAGGAAGTGTTTGCTTATTGCTAATGACTCCATGTATTTATTTTGAAAATGACAATATAAAAACAATATGCTGGACTTGCAGGACTTTCTTAGTTTCTATTCTTTCTTTCCTGTATGTTTTTCCACTTCTGGGTCTCTTCATGTTATTTCTAGGCCGGCTGTGCCACAACTTGCCCTCAGGTGTCATCACCTTTCTTTTTAGTGCTGTGGCCTTCAGTTGAACTGGGGTGGTAATAATGAAAGTGGCATCAGCGATTCTGTCTGCACAGTGACGTCAGGGATCTTTCCAGACCCAGTTGCAGGGGATGAAACTTCACTTTGGACTACTGAAGTTCTCAACTCTTTAGATAAAGTCACCTCCTAGGATTCTAGGCTGTATGTTTTATATATATACACGCATAGAGAGTCTATATGCAATTAAAATTTCAAATAAGCACAGTGAATCCAAAGCCCAGAGAGGACAACAGAAAAGCTCTGACCCACTTCCCTGGAATTTGGATCAGGATTGTGATTAATATCTACTATCTCTTTTCTAACAAAAAAGTGGTTTGTTTTCATTTTGGCTCAAGTGAAAAGGATAATTATTGCTAAGGATTTATAGGGCAGTGAGAGGTAAAATGAGAACACATTGCAAAAGAATGGCAGAATGTTTTCTGGGAGAAATCACACTCGGGAGCTTCCTGACCTTGCTGAGCAACTGGTCTGAGGACAGGGGGGTACACAGGGACGCATCTTCTGACATCCCTTGAAAGACAAATATCTTTTTTGCTTCTTGTTACTGAGAAGCAGAATTTGGGATCATTTTCTAGATCCAAGGGGCAGTATAAACTGCCTTTCCTTTTTGTGCTATGTGCCTGGGAAGCTGTACACCTCCAGGTCTGTTGCAGCTGGCTAATGTAGGCAGGAATCTATTTTTCCTCTCTGTGTTTGGGTGAACACACCACTTGGTCCACTGGGATACCTGCTGTGATATTATAATCTGCATCATAATACTGCTTATTCTGCAGAGGTATTGTGAGACTCAGTGATTTTGGAAATGCTTGTGTAGCTCAGACTGAAATCCACATTATACTCCCTTACATAAGATATATACTATGTTATAAAACAAGATGACTTCATATACTGATATAAGAATCACATCGAAATTAATATATGCTGATACTGAGTGAATGGAACCAGAATGCAGCCTCTTGCATCAACACTAGGATAAAAATAGACATTATTGTTATTCATGTTGTAGTTATATCCATGACGAATAAAATCCACATCCTTCCCTATCTACGAGCACCTCTCTGCCAGCGTGTTACCTTTGGGTCTGCCATGATACCAGAACTACTCATGTGACTATTTATATGTTACACACGTGTTACCTGTTTCTTCAGAATCTCATCAGCCTTTCAGAGGAATTTCCAACTATAATGCTAACAAACAAGGGTTCATCTTTTTATAAAGAAGCTCTGCTCTTGAGTGATAAGGAGCATTTCAAACGACAAGAATGGCAAGAGTTGTAACACTAAGGGGCAAACCTGGAACTTATGTAGTGACTTCCCATTAATGTAAGACCTGGAATACAGCAATATTTAAATAACATGTATATGTTTTTTTCTGTTTCACAAACAGGGCAGCATGAAACTAACTGTGCAAATAGGTTTTCTGGAGTTAACAGCTTTCATGGGCTGCCAGTTAGGCCTGACTTCCTTTTTCCAGGGAGTCAGGGACGTTGATGGTATCAAAGGTTTATAGTTCTTCACTTTGTATCTATTGATCTGCACTTCAAGCAACCCGAGTGTGGTGCTGTATTAACGGAATAGTTTGTTACAATAAGGTACTCCTACTTTTCAAGTTAAGTTGGTTGAGGGATGTTTTGATTTCGGGCTGGTCATGTTGTAGGAGAAGCAGAGTTCGGGAGAAGGGATTGACAATGGCAACCAGTGATCTGAATCTCTGGTGATTCACGTCAGAGATGTGTAATTCAGAGCATTAGTTCACTTGGTTTCTTCTTCCTGGTTATGTAGATCTGCACTCTCAGGCTGAGGTTGCTGGATTCAGGTCACTCTTGCACTATCCTGGTGGAACTAGCCCATTTACTGTGACTCACACAAACCTTAGAGTATTCACATTTAGGTAACTAGGCAAACATGTTCTAAAGGCATATTTTCCCTACCTTAGTACCTATTCTAGATTTGGACCTAGTAGCAGGACAGAGTTAGGCAAAGATTGCATCATATAATTAATCCTTCTGTATCTTCTACCTTTGGGACTGCTCTTTAATGCAGCCTTTACTGGAACAGCTGAAACCTCGTTAATGAAAACACACCATAGGTTTGTTACAAGGTCTGATGGTTTTGAATAGCCCCCAAACAATTGTTTTGCATCCCATCAGTCTGTTTTGAACTGGATATGATTGTTCTGCGTGTTAGTAAGGAACAGAAAGTCAAGAAAACAAAATAGTTGAAGCACTTTATTGATTCCCCGCAGTCCATGATGGAGGTAGCAATCCTCTGAAATGTCTGTTCTCATCAGCACACAGAGAAATCAGATTTGGCTCAAGTCTCTGGGTAGAATATGTAAATTTTTATTTTTATAGCTGAAACAGGGAGGGAAAAAAAAAGCATTTTCCATTTCTTCTTGTTTCCAGTTAGTCCATGTATGGGGAGAGTTTCTACAGGCCTTGGGGAAAGAGTCTGCTGTGGAAGGCTGTATTCTTTGATCAGCTTCTGAAGCTCTCTGCCCAGCTGCCAAGTGGTTAAATAGACTGAGATCTGTGAGAACTGGTTCCAGCGATCGTGGGCATTTTCAGACTTTCAAACTTTTTATTCTCTTGCTCCAGTGTCTTTTTTTTTCCAACATCAATTTTCAATGGATTTTAACACCAAATCAGTTAGTCTAAAACAAAAGAGGCTTTGGCTCTTGAGAAAATGACCCTTTAGCCTCCTGAAAGTGCTAAACATTTGCTGAACTTAGTAGCACAATAAAGTATGTGCTGCAAAACTCCCAGAGAGACAACAAAGCTAAATAAACTCTCAGAATCTTCCCCCGTAGGGTTCCCTGGAGAAGAGGAGGGGAGAGGGAGTGTCTGACAGGATTTTTGGGGGCGTTTTGGGGGTCTGATCTCATGGTGCATGGTGCTGATAGAAATGTCTACGTTTCTACCCTGATTGTCACTGAAAACAACAGTTATATCTGGGAGCTGAGAAACCCCAGACTATCACAGTTCCTAGGTGGGGTGCTCGTGTTAAGAATAGAGATGGAGAGACTGTGTGTAACCTATCTGTTATGAAGATGTGGGCAGGATATATAAACAATTACAGGAGGGAAATTTATTCAGCCTTTCATGAATCCTTAGCTAAAAAACTTCTGGGAATGAGAACAGAAAGCATGAAGTATATCTGCTCAGTCCCTCCCAATTAAATATTTCAGTGGGCTTAAAGTTTACTCCCAGTTGTACATAGAAAGAAGAAAAGTGAAGGAAGGCTTGGCACTGTTCCTCTTTCCAATCTCTACTACAGGGATACACGCTTGAAATCTTTCCCATTTTAGAATTTCAGACAATTCTTAGTTTTCTTTAAAGATTAGCTATGAAGACAGCATAATGTTTAACCTTCTTGCCCTGATTAGGATGGAATGTTAATTAATACTTATTCACTGCTTAATGTCAAGTGCTGTTGAATGTGCAAAAGAGCAACATTAAGGTAGTTCCAAAAATCATGATAATGAGCTTCTTCAGATGGAACCTTTGATTTTACTACCATTATAATTCCCCAGATTTCTGTTAATATTCTAACTCATTAGGAACATATTTGATTTTTCCAGGCAATTGCTTTGCTTTGAATAAATGTGCTAATGTTCTTTCTTAGTGGGTTAAGCTTTCAGATGAGTTAATCACGCCAGACTTATTCACTCACTAGCTACCTACTTCAGTTCTTGTAGTGTTCATACAAAGGATGCTGTAGTCAGTCTCAAGTTGAATGTTTAGATCAATTAGCTAATAAATTTAACTTCCAGTTTTCTACCTAGCCACAGGTTTGCCAGTATATCTCCATCATGGTTAGTGTTACTTCTGCTGTCCTCAACTCTCACCTGCAGATACAGTTGTCTACCTCTGTTCTTGCATTAAATGTATCTGTTTCCTTCTTCCTATGTCTTAATTGAGCTCTGTGAAAGGACTGTGT
>NW_010339577.1:0-59257 GCF_000700745.2 Antrostomus carolinensis | reverse complement strand
TCAAGTACATCTCTGAATGCGAGGTATATACCTTACACTTGTTTGTCATGGCATAGTCCTTGTTCTCTCCTTGACTGATGTAGCCATCTCAGCTAGAGGCTGAGTGCCTCCACATGTCAGTGTACATTTAGAACTGCAGTATAAAATGAGACAACAAATCCCATGTATCACATGTGAAGGTCCAAACCTTTGGCAATACTGATTTGGGAAAGGCAGCGAGACATTTGAATGTGAACAGGCAGGAAATAGAGGGTGGGTAAATCATTCTTTAGTGATTCATGTATTCCTTTCCTGCTAGGACATTAGCTTTCATAAAACTCTTATTTGAATCTCAAGTGAAATAGTTCATAAAACTGAGGCACGTTGTCAACTATTTAGCTCCTGTTGAGAAAAGTTCCTAGAATTATCCAAACTGACTCCAGATGCAAGCTTGGCCCTTGGTCCCTTGTTATTTATCCAGAACAGCAAACCTGATACCATTAGGATAGTAAATCCAGTCTGTGGAGACATCACCAGTGGAGATAATTGATAATTGTCAGGTAAACATTTCAGTAAGGGCGAAATAGCAAAGCGAGGGGTTAATGTGCTGTAGGTCAGGTTTTTTTTTTCCAGCTCAACCCAAACTGCCAGTGAATCTGGTTCCAAAGCTTGGTTAAGATCCTGCACAACCCCTGATTAAACAGGAAAAACCTGTGAATTGTTGGCTTTGAATCCTGGACTGAGGACAGGGTGCACTTGAGTAACATGCATGCTTCAGTGTTTCATTTAAATTTCTAAAGCTTCAGAGGAAAGGGAAAAAAAATCTAAGTCTTTCTATAAAAGGGGGAAAAGATCTAACCTGTTTACACCCTGCATTCCTTGCATTCCTTTGCTAGTCTGCTACTATAAAAGCCCTCAGTCCCACCTACAGTATGAGTTTAATGGAGCCACAGCAAAGCTAAATATTTCTGTAGAGGCAGATGTGACATAATGTATCTAGAGGTCCTGTCTTATTTAGACACCAGCACATCTAAATTGTGTTTGTAATTATTTAGTGCTGTAAACAGACCTTGTTTTTACTTCAGAGGAGAAGACAGGCACGTACCCACCTTAATTCAAAAAGGCTCCTTTCCTCGGTAAGAATTTAGAAGTGTCCTGGTATGGGAATGCCCTTTTTGGAATATGAAGCTCACTTTTTTTTGAGTTTGGTTTTTTGTTTTGTTTTGTTTTGTTTTTTTCTCCTGTTTGAACGTGATGACTCAAGCTTGGTACAAATCCAAGGCAAATAAAAGGTGCAGGCGCCTACAGTTGGTTAACTCCTGAGTCGCTGTGAACAGAGATCATGGAACAGAATAAAACTGCTTCCCATGGTGTGAGCTCCTCCCCTCTCTCTTCCAAATCCTTCTCAGGGTACAGTGATCTAGACACTCTCCTGACAATGACACTGAAGGACTAGATGGGAGTTGAAGATTTCTTCCCTTCTCCTGCTTTGGTTATTAAATCATCCCCTTTGCTGCAGTTTATCGTAGCGGTGGAGTTAACAGCACCTAGCTTACTGAAGTTTACTTTCCCGTGTGCACTCTTTTTAGAATGAAGCCAGATGTTTGGTTATTTTTGTTCACGTAGCACCGTTGTGTTGGGCCATAGGAATCAATCGACAGTGAGAGATGTGCCAGCAGAGGTTGGATCAGGATCCATGAAATGTGAGCACGGCGTGATTTTTTTTTCCTGCCACGTTCAAACCATGATAGACTTTTAAAGACTGAAACAGAATATTTGGAAACTGTTTTGGTGTGTGAGGAAGGGGCAGCTGAACCTACATCTGGCCTGTAGCCAGGATTTACAACCTTGAGTGCAGGTCCAGATATTTGGATCAGGAAACCACCAAGTCTTTGGGGAGAGGGTAAAAGCGATTTAAAGACTGTGATCTAGCTATTGCTAATGAGCTTTTAAAATACATGATCTCAATTTTTGGTGAGTTTAACTTCTGCTCTACTTGAAGGATATTGAAAAGATAGGTGTGCAGAAAAGAAAACAAACAAAAACCTCCCCAAAAACTAACAAACAACCAAAAACTCTAAAGTCCCTATTGCCCTACCTAATTTTACCTCTTTTATAAGACTAGTTTGGACACTCAACACTTGGCTGTTGTATGTAGGTAATGGTTTTGGAAGGAATTGCTACTAGAACTGAATAAACAGCACCTGGAATGCTCAGAAACATATATTGTGTATCTGAATAAAGCAAATCTCACTGAAGTGTCTGAGTGAAGGGGAGCACTTGATATGTTTTGGTTCAGTTTTGAGAGCAGTGCTATATTTAACCGGAGAAGTGTGGACGTTGGAGCACTGAAGCATTTGGTCTCTGAGGTGGAGTCAGCTTCTTCACCTATTCACACCTACCACTAAGAGCAAATGGAGGCTTTTCTTTAGGTGGTTGAAGGGAAAGTGAATCCAAAAACCTCAGTAGCAGTGCCATAAAGGCAAAGTTAAATGTCTCCAGGGGATATACTATAGCCACAGCTCTCAAGTTCTACAATATTTAACTCCTTGCTTTAAAAGTCAATAGTACATTTTGTCTATCTTTAAACTCCCAGGGGCAAAGAGATTAACTTTTACCTTCAGTGAAAGGACACAAATCTCACACACTTGTCTCCCTGTGAATATTTCTCTAACTTTGCTTTGAGAAGTCATTGAAAAAAATCAGTGGCTCTCATAATTAACATTGGAAATAAGGGTACACTTTGCATAACTAAACATTAATATCCTGTCAGGTGTCTCTGAAACAAAGGCAGTGTGTGGAAGAAATGGCAACAGAATATCAACAGCTCCCATCAGAACTGATCTAAGCTCAGTGATCAGCATTTCATAACCAAAAAGTGATTTGAATAGTGTAGCCTTGAATCACAGCTTCCTTGTATGATTTTCGGTAGCTCTGATTTTTATTTGCAAATGAAGGCAGCATCAGCACAGCAATATTTGTTTCAATATTAAAATATTTTTTGGAAAATAGTCTGAATATATTGGAACAGATCCTCCAGGTGTTAGCAAAAAAGAAAAAAAATCCAAAGAAACGAAACAAAAAGAAAAACTCTTGAATTCTGCACAGCTCAATCTTCTTGTGTCAGTTGTGGGTCATGCTCATTTCTTCCTGCTACCTGCGTTTCCTTTTCCTATTCCTCTCACCATCCCCCTTAAAAATGAAAAAGATAACATCCAATCTTGCATGGTTTGAGGTAGACACACTTGTTCCTTTTGCACAAATTCTCACTGAAATTCCAGCCAGGTCCCAGTGTTGCCTTCTGTCCTACCAGAGCAGGGGAGGAACCACTGAAATGTGACCTGTTGCAACAGTTCATCTTCTTTCTTTCAGAAAGAAACTCGGCATATTATTTTGAACTGTAACATAAGCTGAAGACTCAGTCTCTGCCTCTATATTGTTTCCCTCTCGACTGTCAGCCCTTGTCATTTTGAAGGGCTGCACAGTTTTCCACAATTAAGGACACAGAACTGGCTGGGATAAGTCCTGCTTGCTGGGGTGTGTGGTAAATGTGGAGGATGGAAGCCAAGCAGGGCTTCCCTTGGGGTCAGCTTTCCCACCCTAGTTGGAAAGCGAGTGGTAGGGGTGGTTGTAGCAACAGAGCTTTTGGAAGCTCCTGAACAAGTGATGCTGTGGTTGGGTCAGTACTTGCCATGCTAGTTATGAAGAGAAGGAAGTATTTAAAAATAAATAAATAATACTTTGCTGCAACACTAGTTCCAGAAGTGCTTAGGAAGTGTCTTCTCTACTGGGCTGGGAGCTGTAACACCGTGAAGCTCTGCTGACATGTGAGAGCAGTGCTGTTTTCTACCAGCCATGAAAGCCTAGCAGTGAATTATTGTGGTTGTGGCTGAGGGGCTCCCTCAGTGATGCACATTGGTTTCTTTTCTGAATTTCTACTGTAAGCTTTGGTTTTACTCTTCGTTTCCATATTTGTGCTGTAGCATTCGAACCATTCAAGCACCTTCTGCTTCCATACGTGAAGTTTTGGTACAGGATCACCAACAAGGGAAGCTGCTGCTGCTTGAGGAGCTGGTCAAAGGTTTCAGTCCTGTGGGACTCCTCTAAGGAGACGTCTGGAGAGCCCTGACACAGCCCAGGACCACTGTGTTTCTCCAGTTTGGCCGTGCCTGGCACATCGTGCTCAGCCCAGTGAATGAGATGGGAGAACACACTGCCTGGCATGAGGGGCACAGAAAGGGTTGCAGAGATAAGCTGCAAGTTAATGAGTTATAGAGGCAGTAAGAGATGATGTAACCAACCACAGGAGACACGCTAGCTAAATGCATTACTTCAGAAATTCATTTATTAGTGAATCTGAATAAAGAGATGCTTCCTAGAACTCTTCATCCTCTCAAACTCCCTGTAGGGTGTTTTTTGGATATTTTTTTGAGGCTGGGATCTGCATTTTTTGTAGGTGATTCACAACACTGTCACCTGATACTTCCTCCTTTGACCCAGGGTTAGCTGTTAACTGCCCATCCCACCTACCTTCCAGTTTCAGATTAGGCTACTGCCTTTTCCAATTATGTGTAAGGACTTAATGCTCTAATAAGAGGAGGCAAGAATAAATTGGACATGGTTTACTTCAAGATGAGCCATTTGAATTTGTTGTCTCTGAATTTCTGAATTAAACTCTGAGTTGGGCTTGTATCCCTCACAGCTGGATACCCTAGTGCCACTTCTGCACACTTCATATCAATTGTGGTGGCAATTTGCTCCTCCAGTAAGGTCCAGTCAGAGATTTGATGTTCCCATTGTCTCTCCTACGTATCCTGTGCAGATTTCAGAATCTTGCAAGGGCAGTAGATGCAAGTGTTTCTATTTCCTACTTCTCACTGAATGCAAAGCTTTGTAAGTGGGACTAGAGCAGCAAATTGCAACGGTCTCAAGGCCTACAAAGCATTCCCCATTCTGCAATGCACTGCTTCCAGCGTGTGATGACATCCCAATCACACATAGTCCTAGGAAAAAAGAAAAAAACCCAAAATATTTCCAGTATGAACACTTAGATGGACTTGTCTGAAGTCTTGTTCTGCCTAGAGAATGGGATAACTTACAAAACAAAAATTCCATCCTCAAATAATATCTAACTTCTTTTTCACAGCATTCTTTCTGTTTCATCATTTGCATCCCTTGGCTTCCATTTGTCATTTGTTTTGCTGCTTCTGTTTCCCCGAAGGTACCTCATCTCAAAGGAATGAGATGTTTTGAGCCAATGCCTGGGGGCCCTGTGTTAATTTGTTTTATGGCCCTTTTCTCCAAGCTCATCCTTCCTATTTTCTGCAAACAGAAATTCCTTTTTCATCTAGAGTAGCCGTTTGAATCGGCAAGTTGAAAACATCACTATCAATCAAGTTCATGTTCAGTCTAATTTTCAAGCGTCCAAGTGATTTAGAAACTTGATTTCTATTTGTAGAAGTGATCAAAGCCTATATGCCAGATTTGCAGGCGTTTTAGAGTTTACATCCTGTGATTTGAAGGGGAGTTCAGTTCCTAAACACATGCCATAATGATTTCATGCCTTAGGGCCCACACCCTCTAAGGTATCTTGCTTTCCAGCATCTACTGAAATAATGGATGCTATGAAAAAAAGAATCTAGGAGTTGCAAGATGAATTTTTCAACATTATGGACTAAAATCAGCAACCGAGACTTTTTTTTTTAAGATCCCAAGATCTACAGTTAAAATGCATAAACGTTAGTGCAGTCAGCAATTTCTCAACTCTTTCTCTGTCTTTTCTCTCCTCCACACCCCCCACCTTCCCCCCCAAATTTCCTTGTTTAAGAAGGATTCAGATCATGGGGTACATGGAGAAATACTGTCCCTTAAGCTCTTACTTCGGACACTAACTTGAATGAGTCTGTCTTTTCTGCTTGAAGCTTGTGAACTCCAACAATCCAAGTCAACCTCTGGCCTCAAATACTTCAAAAAAGCCCCCTCAGTATATATATATTCACCAAGGAACTCTTTATAGAACAATATTATGTGAATTATTGATAATAATTTCTGTGCTGTGTGAGCATCCTGCAATGGTTGTACTCATCTCCAGTCACTGACTGGTTTGGTCTCTGTGCAGCTCCGCTGAGGGAATGCTGTCTAATTGCTTCTCAGTGTTACCCAAGGTTTGGAATGGACATGGTAGGTGGGATTTTTGTAAGTGGGGTACCCAACCTCAATTAAACCACCTCCTTAATCCTAGGCCAGTGTCCCCTCATACAGGCAAAGCAGACAGCTGCCCACATTAGGCTGTGATGGGTAGCAGAGGGGCCGTGCCCTACTTGCCTACTCCAATTCTGCCCAAGCCTGGTGAGTTAGACTGGCAGAAACTGCTCCCAGGTGTCATGACATCCAACATTGCAAGAGGAAGAAGGGAGATAAGGGGTGTGAGAGACTAGGCTGTCCTAAAAATGGAAACTTCCCATAAACTCCCATTGTCTGGGAGCATCCAGAGCAGCAAGCCCCTTCTCCAGTTGTTTCCCCTTTGCTCCATGCCTCTCCTCTGAAGAAGAGCTCTTCTCATCTCCTTTTGCTTACTCTTCTGAGAAGACATGAGTTAGAGCTGACAGTCCCAGCCTACCTTTGTTTTTAACTAACACCTATTTACTCTGCTGCTTCTTCAGACTAAAAGAAACAGCATCACCTATAGGCAAATATTAACGGTCAGACTTGGGGCCACAATAACCAACACATCAGCCTTTAGCAAAACTGCTGAGCTGGGTGGTTTGGTGACAGTCACATCAAATTTGAATATTTGATCCATTAAAAAAAAAAAAAGATAGTGAATTCAGCTACAGTGAGGCATAATCAGTCATGCTCTAAATGATTAATAGATTAAAAGACTCTCCTGCAACTCCAAACTGTAGATTAGTTCATCTGTCACTTCCAAGTTTTATTTTGTTCTTATCAATAAACTGCAGGTTAAGAGAAGGAGGGTTTGAACCTATCAGAAATAGAAAAATCACAGTTTTTAACTCTCTTAGCAGCATGAAAATAAAATGGAGCATAAATTGGTAAAAATATTGATTTTCACTTTTCTTAATAGAAGTGGTATAAGATACCATATAATTGGGACAGCAGATTGAAAACTGGATTTCTTTAAAGGCAGCATAGACAAGGTTTTTAATTGGATATGCAGTTTCCAGTTTCAAGTGTTAGATGAATAGGAAAAGTGAAAATGCTTTTTTTCCAAAAAAATTTACTGATAAACCGAGTTATTGCACTAATTTCCCCATTTAGTGAAAATTATCAGCAATTGGTTAAAAGAAAAAGAGCAGAATGAGTTATGTTTTACAGCTCCTACTTCCCCTCTTTGTTTCTTTTAAGAAGATGAGGAATCGGGTGAAGTGGCAAAAGAAACCTATGTATTTTGTGATGTTTTAATGATCTTGCAGCACAACCCTTAAGGAAAGGATTGCTTTACAAATAAAACATAATAATCCCAGTGCACTGCAAAGAGAAGAGCCAGAAAAAGCTCCTGTTCCCTTGATGACCCCGCTTACAGCTTCTGTCGCAATGGGAATTCTGCATGTGCCACAAAGTCAAACCAAGAAGTGTGAGGTGGGAAACAGGACCATGGCTTGGTGATGGCTCTTGGAAAAATCATTAATTAGCAGCACTATTACTCATTAAGACGTTGCTCTTGGCACAGAAAGCGGGTCACTTGCATCTTGCACTACGTGGTAGCAGTAGTGCATGTTTCCATCTCATAATATTTGTCTCTCCCTTATGACAGCGATGCTGATATCTCACATTGATGAGTCAAGGACAAGGTTCTTGTGCACAGAGAGTTCTCTGCAGCAAAGGGCTGGGTCTCTTAACCTCTTGCTGGTGGCATCTGTAAATTTGATACCCAGACTGGAAGAATGTTTGTAAGCGCTAAAAATGCTTCCAGTGCTGAAAATCATCAAATGATTTCAGCAACAATGCCAGAATCTGATTCTGTCCAGCTGGGTGACAAATATTTGTTTGTCCTCACACTCTTCATTCTTTTTATTGCAGTTATTTTCTTTATAATGATCCTCCAGTCTTTTAAATGCAACTAGATGTTTCTTGACTTTGATTTTTAAAATCTCTGCGTTCAATTAGCTCAGTAGTTCCTGCCATTAGTAGACAGTTTTCAAAAAGAAGTAGGATGGGAGGAGTAGCAGCACAGAGCTTGTCTAATGAACCAAGCTAAGCGAGGCCATGCCAAGGTTATCTAGGTATGGTTGTATTTGATAATGACTCATCCAGGGAGCTTCCTGGCTGGCCAACACCCTTTCCTACCAACAGCTCTGGTGGGAAGGATGACTCAGAGTGTGCTCAGTGGCGTGCCTGCTGCTCTGCTGGGAACAGTGTTCCAGTGCCCTTTCTACAGGGGCTATCTTGGAAGGTGCCAAGAGAGAAAAAAGACATGTTCTAACTAGCTGGTTTTTCTTGAGTGAGGCACCTTTTACATAGACAACGCTTTGTTCAAAGTTGGAAAGTAAACCAGGAAATTCAGAGTTAAGGACAGTAGTTTCTCGTGATCTGAACCTCCCAAATATCTGTTGGATCACACCAAAATGTTATCATTGGTTCAGTGGAAATATACTCTCCTAGTACTATTAGCCCATTGTGGGTTGTCTCCCTTACAATCCTGACAGGTCAAGAGCAAGGAAAGGGATGTTTTCTACTCTCACGCTTCCCTTGGATTCATGTTGTACTCGAGCAGAGTCTGCCTGGATTTGCAAAGGGCAAATCTCAAGTCAAAAGCTAAAATCCTGTCTCTATGTCTGACAGTGACACGGTGTGTAACTGAAGGGCAAGAGCACTTGGTCTTTTGTCCAAAGGAGTCACTTCAGGGAAGCTGCTTTTCACCTGCACCTCCACCTCCCCATCTGTAAAATGGGAAGAATGTTAATTTCCTTCATGAAATAGTTTAAGGTCTACCAAGGACGGTGAGAGAGGTGGATGTTTCAAAGGCTGATAACAGTTATCCTACCACAATACATAAGCAGCTCTGCAAACACTATTGTAATCGTATTTTCCTGCAGGAAAAATAACAGTTTTAAGGAAACCCTTTTTAATCTCAACAAAAATTCAATGGTGTTTTAAAAACTTGGGCTCCACAGGTGTCATCAAATTAGTGAAGAACAGAATGTATTTTTCTATAAAATGTTCTAGAAATATGCAGCATCAGATGCAATTTTTTTTCAGAAACTGGACTGAAATATCCCTGAGTCTATTGGCCCCACATTGTTGCCTTCGGCATATCAAATGAAGCATTTTTAGAAGTTACAGACACTGAATATTGGCTGTAACCATTTTGATTTAATCAACAAAATCTGGACACAAGCCTTCTTTCCTTTAGAGTTAGTTATTTATGGCTTTTCTCCCTTAGATTTTTTTCTGTTTGGGCTTTTCCCAGATTTTTCTGGGTTTGATTCCCCAACTCCACCTGCCTCTCCACCCCTGCCCCAAACCAGATGCTTACAAATTTTGCTATAAGCATAATTCTGTGGAATTTGCTTGTACCATCTGCTTTATTAACTTAGCAAGTTAATGAAAAATCAGCTGAAAACAGGCTCTGTATCTTAGCCTGGCATATAAACTGATCAATCCTACTCTACATCCCTATTTTTTTCCTGGCTAGAGAATTCCTAGAGTTTCAGAACTGTTGCAGTATTAATAGTGATATGTTTTGGAGCCAATTGTTATCTTTGTTTATGTTCCTACTCAAATGTAATTATGCCAGAGGAGAAAATCCACTCAAAAGACACACTTGTATTCTGGGAAATATGATAATGCCTATAAGAAATGACCAAAACTATTAACCTTAAATATTCCACATTTGTGAACAGATCATTCATTATGCATAGATATAAAAAGTTACCCTGAACAGTGAGAGTACTGGGATAGTTTATTTAATTGATACTTGCATGGGCTGAACTCTATGCACAGAATAAAAGCCTACAGGCTATGCAACACCAGCTTCAACCCAAGGCTGATGTTTGCACATGTTCACTCGCTGGCAGTGGTTTGGGTGTAATATGTGGAAGAAATGGCTGGAAACAAAAAAGATCTTGAATCAAGTCCTATTGCAAGCAAGGGCAGGACTGACCATAAACGTTTGAGAGCAGTTTTGATGAGTGGTTCACAAGAAAAAAGGTTCATGAAACTAATCCTTTCCCCTTTTTTTTCCTTTAGGAAATAGTAATCTAAACATTTGTGTTTAGAGGGTTTTGCATCTCTGTGTTCCAGCTATTGTCCATGTACAATATCTCCAAAATGACTAGAAGATGGAGAGGTTTGAAGCAGCGCTCACTGTCTTGATGTTTGCTATCTGTGGACTTTGGTTGCTCTTAGTACAAAAACTTTGCAGGATGGAAATGCCCAGTGCACTACTCTCAATACCAGTATAAGGATACTAAAGACAAGTGAAGACAACAGGTCTAACTTCTTTTGAAAGCTTGGATGCTGGACGGGGTACCCGAGTTTCCCTCTCTACATTAAATAGCAAAGCTGATCCCATACATTTGGATGCCTGCTGCAGCATGTTGTCAAGAAAATAAGATGTTCCATTGATGGCCCTGTCTTCTCAAACCGTTCTCATAAGAAAAGTGCGTCTCTGTGCAGGCAGATCCTAGTCTGGAATAAGCAGCAGCGTATGGAAGGTTGTTTACAGCTCAGCCAGTGAGACTCAAAACAAAATGATGTGGAAGTGGTAATTATTTGATAAGTGAAAACAAGGATGCATTATAACTGACTAAACTCAGTTCTACCATTTCATTAACTGTGTGGCTAATGTCCAGAATGTCCTGTTTCAACACGCTGGCATCACTTGGGTTTATGCTGCTGCCTTCTTTTTCCTAGAGAGGTTTATTTATTTTATTTATTTCTACATGAAAGTGCTGATGATTTAAGTAACACATTATTTAACTCTTTTGTTGGCAGAAGTTGCTGTGATGTATGTTTGTGTGGTGAAGGCTGTGAATTTAATGGTCTCCCCATCTGTTTGTTTTAAAAGGGAAAAAAGGAAAAAGATAAAACCCTGTCTCATAGCTGATGTAAGGCTCAGCCCTTCTCCCCTCCTCCTCTCTCTCCCTGGTAATCACATTATTCACTGGGATGGAAAAAAGAGTTGGTGTTAATTTCCTCCGTTCCCACACCTTGCAACCCAGAGCAAGTTATTGTCATTTCTTGTCCTTCAGAGACCAATTATTGTAGGTAAAGGCAGACACAGAAGCAGCGTTGCTAGGAGTGGGAAATGGAGACTGGGCCTTTATGCAACTTTTTGAGACTGGCAAGATGCAAAAATCAGGATTGACCCTTTGTAGACCTTGTAGAAGGGAAACCTTGGGGCAATTTGAAAATGGCACGTATGACAGCTGCTAGGGAACTGCCTGAGTCACGTCTCATGCATATGATGTCCCAGAGATGTAAAGGAAGAAGGAGTTTGAGGGATGATGTCTGGATGGGACCCTGAGATGGCACAGATTGTGCTGTACCCTCCAGGTTCTGATACAGCTTTGTAGAGGGAGGATTTGTGTAGCACTAAGGTCCTCCATTCTTTATTCTCGTGGATCTTTAAGTCCTGCAGTATTTCTTCACACCCACACTAGGCTCTTAACCCCATGACTTATGGCATGTGCCTGCCTGATTGGGTCCAGGCATCCTGCCTGGTGGCCCAACATGAGGTGGGTACCTTCCCTGACAGTCTGGGGTACCCACCTCTCCTGCAGATACACAAGAGTCCAGTAGAAAACAAACCTGGATCTTGGAGAAGCAACAAAGCAGAGTGTTCTATGATAAGGTAGCTCTGGTGTGGCAAGAAGATTCAGTGAAACTCCTGATGAGGTTAGCACCAAAACCATTTTTGTCTTAGTTGTATGTGAGTGAGTTTCTGTGAAGTACTTGACAGCATGTGAGAACGTATCTGTCATTTCTCAGGCTTTTCTGTCAGCAACTCTCTTCCACTTTCAAAGCTGAATTAATGCTGCTTGTACTTGTAGGTTCAAACTTTCCAAAAGGAAGCTGCTGGTACTGGAAGAACCTGCCCTTTACACTCCTTGCACCAGCAAAGATGGTCCATGCTATCCGGTGGTAGTGTTCTGCAGCTTCTTTTGAAGGTTCTGAGCACATAACAGAGCAAAATAGTTCTTAGTGAAATAGTTCTGCTTTGTCTCAAGATGGAAATCTGTCAGAATCCAGGCAGTCGTTGGAGTTAGCTATAGGTAATAATAAAAGACAGGCTTAGAGAAACGCATTGACCTGTGTATTTAGCCTTCTGTTGGCACCAGAAGATGTGCTCATGCAGTGATGGAGTGGCTTGTGTTCTTCCTTTCACGCCTCTGCCTTTCTTCCCTGTGACTTGGAAGAGAAAATTGAGCTATGCATGGTTTTAAAAAATGTCTAAAAAAGCAAAAGTGACTACCACAGAGAAAGAGGTCCAGGTTGTCACTGTATCTTTCTTGCTTCTTCTTCTTCTTCTGTCTGTTTTTGTTTGTCTTTTTGCTTCAGCAGTGTGGGCACCACTTCCAGTGTCTGTAAACACATTTTTGGATTTTGCTCTTGTGTCTGTGTCACAACTTCTTCTTGAGGAAAGGTCCCTTTTCCAGCTTTGTTCATGTAATTACAGTGCAGCACAGGATAGTCTGTGAGAGAAGGACCATAATTAGGATTTTTTCAAAAAACATTTCCTGTGCTGACTACTGATCTCCTACCAGTCCTGCCACTGCTGTCTCTTGAGCAATACCTGTCTCCTTTCTGTACTCAATGCCATTGATGAGGCCAGCTGGCAGGAAGGCACAGTTTGCCTACTTTTTTGCTGTGTAAAAAGCTTTATTTTTTTCCCCCTTCTTTTTTTCCTGCTCCTTTCCCTGATGGTGCTGTCAAACGAAGCTCACTGTAAAATGACAGTGCCCTGTGCTGCTGTAGCATTTTTCATCTCAAACCTTGATGTTCTGTGCAAACCTTTGGGATAAACTGGCTATATTTTTTCTGAATGGGCAGACTCATGTTTCTTAGGTTTAAATTAGGGCTACTGATAATTTTCTCAAGTTTTTTGGTTTGGTTTTTGGTTGGTTTTTTTTCTTTGTCTCTTTTTTTTCAGCTACATCTTTGGACACTTTAGATACAGTTCTTTTTCTGAATGGCTGCTCCTTGGGTGTAAGGGGTGTTGGGAATGTATTTAGACTCCTTGGAGAGTCCCAATGCTAAAAAATGGTGACAACAGTATCTACCTCAAGATACTCCTGCCAGAAGATATTTTCCATGCTGGCAGACAAATGGCCCTTCTAGCTTTGGCAGCAATTTCCAAGACAGTACAGTAGGCTTCCAGTGGAGTCCAGAACCAAGCCCAGTAAGTAGGTCTAAACAATTCCTTTTTCCAAACAGCTACATTCCAGGTTTCTAGAATGACAGACTCATATAATGACAATAGAAATAGTAAGGTTTTCCTCAAGTGTAATGTCTTTGGGACAAGCTGACATTTAGGATTTATAAAACTGGTAAAGCATTTCCTATATAATGAGAAATTGTTTTAACGGGAAAGAAAAGTCAGTATTGATCTTCTGTTGGTGAGCTGAAGTGTAACTTCCTCTTTTGCTAACCTCATCTCTAATACTGAGCGTGTGATTTGTAAAATGTCTGTTAATTAAAAATATTTTTTTTTAAAATACATTTTGATAAATTGTTAATTTTAAGCAGACCTCCAGCTTGCTGGGGCTTCATTTTATATTCTTATTGTCCTGATTAATCTAACAAAAATATTTTTTTCTATTTATTTCTATTTTAATACACACTTTGGCTCTAGCAGTACACAGAATCATAGAATGGTTTGGATTGGAAGGGACCTTAAAGCTCATCCAGTCCCAACCCCCCTGCCATCAGCAGGGACACCTTCCACTAGACCAGGTTGCTCAAAGCCTCATCCAACCTGGCCTTAAACACTTCCAGGGAGGAGCATCCACAACTTCTCTGGGCAACCTGTTCCACTGTCTCACCACCCTCACATCTAATTCTTCCTAATATCTAATCTAAACCTCCTCTCTTTCAGCTTAAACCCATTTCCCCTTGTTCTATCATTAACTGCCCTTATGAAAAGTCCTTCCCCAGCTTTCTTGTAGGCCCCCTTCAGGTATTGGAAGGCTGCTATAAGATCTGGACCATGGCTGGACCATGACCTTTAAAATTAGAAGTAAACCACAAATCAGTCTTGGTAGTGCCCCCAGGGAGGGGCATCCACAACTTCCTTGGGCAACCTGGTAGAATCATTTCATAGAATGAAAGGTCAAATAACCACTATTTCTCTGAGATTCCTTGTACAAAGTGTTTGGTTTTTTCTAGTCCAGATTATTTTTTCTGGAAGATATTAACCAAGATACTGAAGTAGCCCATTGCTTTCCAGGAAGACCAAAGAAGATTCTTGCACTCCATGAGGACAGGTAGTCTGAGCTAACAAGAGCAGAGCTGTCTGGGGAGTGGCTGGGAACTCGGCATCTCTCTGCTCCGTTTGCCTCATGACCTGCCTGCCCAGGCACGTCCCCAGGCACCCTGTGCTGCCTGATAGCGTATGGACCTGCCAGGTGCACGCAGACCAGAGCTGGCCTGGCATCCTGGGTGCTTTCAGGTTTTTTTTGGCTCTGCCAATTACTGCCTTGTCTGGACAGTAAATATGGTCTTTGGTGTAGCCTCCTGCGTTTCTCAAAAGTCTGCAAAGATGTAGCTACAACTTCATCTTTACTGATGCTTTCCCTAGGTATGATCGAATGAAGTTCTAAATGTTTCAAATGAGCAGAGAAATGATGGGATGCCAGATCTCAATGGGAAGAGAGCCCAGCATACAGTTAGGTAGAAGAGTATATTTCCCACTTTGGAGCAGGAAGGAAAACCATCTCTTCTGAAGTGTAAAATTTAATTAAACAAAAAGCTTTTTTTCCTAACCAATTTTACCATTAAACACTCAAGTAAGACCCTGCAGAAGAGCCACTGTGCCTCAGTGTCCTATTGCTGAGTCTTTGGTGATGATTTGTGGTATTTTTTCCCTTATGGTGTCCTAGGCTCTGCTCAGTTGAGTTAGTTTGTTGTGTTTTTATTGCTGTACTATTTGGCATTCAAATATGTGCAGTTCAGTGAAGCACTAGTCAGCTTCCTCATTTGAATGATCCATGCAAAGTTGATCTGTTTTTGAAATGTCATTTTCCTCACTGGCTTGTTGGGTTGTTTAGGTTCTGGAAGATCTAATGGAACTGCAGTGTTGCTACTGAAGTTGTACCACAAGCTCTGATTTAGTGGGCATCATCCACACTTTATCTGGGGAGGAAGCAGGAGGAAGCAGTAGGCGTTGGTGTCCGAGTATAAATGTCTGTTGCACAAAGACTGCTACTAATGTGCCAGCTTTTGAAATCTTCTTTTAATACAGTATGGTTTTGTAAGGACCTAGGAAGTTGCTCAGATTCTTGACATCTGTTTTCACTGTGTAGCACACTTACAGCTGTGATTTTGGTCTTCTTTCTAGTCCTATTTTTTTATTTTTTCTTTATCACCTGTCTGAGGATGAGACTTGATACTTCTTGGCCTGCTGATGCACTCATCACCTTAAAACTGTGTGAAGCAGATCTAAAAGTCACCCTGGCAGGTAGTAGTTTTGTCCCATTGTGTAGCTGCCTTACTAATACTACTCACAGTCTGCACTCAGGTCTCTGTCAGAGCCAAGTTATCAACATAATTGACCACCCATGCAACAGTTTTGGGAGTTTTTCCACATCTGACAGTGGGCATTTGATCAAGTTTGCTGTTGGAAGACTAGTCTGGATTATGTATTTTATTTTTTCTAACACTGCTTTACATGGATCTGAGTCTGATTAGCTTACTGGGCACTAAAGTGAATTGCTTGAGTTGGGTGGATTTACTTCAATTTGCATGACAAATCAGAATGTAAGTGGTATTCCCACTAATATTAAAATTTAGCTGGGATAGATAGAGGTGACTGGTAGGCTTTCTATCTCTCCCCTTAAAATTTCTCCTTGCTGCCATCTCATCCCTCCAAGACTTAACAAAATACCATGTCAGTGTCATCTTTCAGCCCCTTTTCTTGCAGGTACGTGGTGCTGTTCTGTTTGCCCTGTGTATTTGTGAAATACTTGCAGCTTGTTCAGAGAAACCAATGTATTTGTACCAGAAATGGGATGGCAGAAATGAAACTCCATCACATCCACCTTTCTTTTCTATTTGTTCTTCTAGTTACTCAAGCCAGCATTTGGACCAGATCACATCTGCTGCTGGAAACCAGAGAAGTGCTTGCAAGCACTGAAATATCCTTGACTGATTGATGTCTATCATGTCCTTACCTGCCTAGGGGGATGCATCTAGCAAGCAGTGACTGTCTTGAAGTATTCCAAAATTGGATGGACTTACCCAGACCTACTAGCATCCACAACTTCTCTGGGCTTGCCAACAATACGGATAGTAGCAGGTAAACAGTACGGATAGTAGCAGGTAAACAGGTGTGAGTATCAGAGATTACGAAAGCTGGTTTAAATTTAATAGCTGGACAGTTGGTTGGACTAGAAACAATCCCAATGGAAATAATCTCCCGCATGCAAACCAAGTCTGCCAAGGGCAATGTAGCTAACAGTGCTCCTGATATGGTACAGCCATGCTCAGAATTTTTTGTCAGTGATTTTCTGGGGAGGTGGCACGTCTGTGCTGCAGTCGTGGTTGGGGACAGCATGCCTGAGTGGTGCTGGTGGGAGATACCTGCCTATGGAAGTAGCAAAGCTGAGACACAGCAAAAGTTTTATTCCCTGAAGCTACTGAGAACCCCACACAATTTACATTTCACAAGATCAAGGCTGTTAATCCTTGGATGCCTGCACGTATCATTCCAAGGATCAGCCTGCTGCACTGTGGGCCTGCTCCACCTACAGGGATCTCATACATTGCTTTGCTATCACTCCCCCACCAAAAAAAGCAGAGCTCGAAGCTTCGCTAGCTGTAGTTGGGGTATACCATTTACTGGCATGAGGTATTGCTGACATCTTCTTGTCCTTTGCATATATTTCAAGCTATATGACGTGGTAACGTGACTTTCTTTGTATAGGTCTGGCATCTCCTTTGCAGTTGCACGCTTACCATCACCCCCATCCTCACCCCTTGTGATTTGAATGAGTAAATATTGATATTTGCTTCCAAGCAGGTGGCTCTGACACACCCTGACTCCTACATTCAAATACAGGAGGAACATACATACAGGAAGGGACACTGACATCACCTCATTTCATGGAGCTGAACAGGAACATGGGTCCATCAGCTAAATGTACAAATGACCCTGCATGAACATGAGTCATGTTGCAGTAGACTGAAGGGACATGTATTCAGCCCAACCCAGAGAATTAATTTGTACAAAACAAAACAGCAGCTTTGCCTGTCCAATAAGGCAAAGCAGATTTAATTATTTTTTCAGTTATAAAGGGTTTTTTAGCAGTCAGTGCTAAATGCAGCTGATCCTTGCTGTTCAAAGCAGGAGGTTAATCAGGATGTTTGATCTGTTTTTGCTACACAGGAGTCTGTTGCTTTAAACAACAGTCTGTTGTATCAGACTTGGGTGAAAACATACCAGGAAACAAGATTTTTAAAGCATCTCAAGGAGACAATCTTGTGTTTGTTCAGCACTGCATGGGTTGGTTTGTATGTCAGAGTTGATGGTTGCGTGCATTAAGCCAGAAATGAGACTAGCTTTTTGTTTCCTTTGCTTAATCATTTTATCATTGGTAGAAACTGTAGAGTCAGAGCTTTGAATGTATCAGTGACATTGTTTAGTTCCTTTCTTTTTGCAAGGACAGAAACAAGGTGTATTTGTGTCAGGTAACGCACCTGGTTTCTGCCTCATCTGGAACACACAACGCTGGCTGGTGCTGCAGGAGACATGAGCTGTGTCTGCTGTGTGAGCTGGAGCACTGAAAACCAACCAGCAAGCCTTGTAGGCATGTCTGAGGTGTGTGTTTTCTGCATGGCCACTGCCTGTAAGATGGAGTGCAACCAAAATCTTTGTCATTCTGGCAATATAGACCAAAAGCTTTGATTAAATTCCTAAGAAGCTGGTCTGGAAGAAAGATGTCAGTTCTTCCTCTCAGTTTGTTTCTGAGCATTTACAGGTAGGAAATACACCACGAACTGCTTATCACTTATGATTTCAATTGTCTGTGTTGCGGGTGTGAACTGAGGTTTAACTGCACACAAGACATTTGCTTATCCACAAGTGTTTGAACTTGGAAAGAGAACAGGCAACTTCTCAAAATCAAGCATGATAGATTTTTTTAAGCATATGTCTCAGTTCTTTCAACACTGTGTTCATAGTTCAGTAGAGCTTTTGATGGTAAGATATGGCCCATTGGGACAGTTGTCCTACCTCAGTTTCTAAATCAATAGGCTATCAACATCAACAAAAAATAAATGGAAGCAGTCAAAAAGTTCAAGTTACTCATGTGTGTGTGTGTATATATATATATATATACACAGACACACACACACATATATATATATAAAAAAAAAATACACTCACATATCTATATCAGAATGGGCAAGTGACCTTCTCTGTGTGCTCTGCTTCTTTCATTGTGATAGAACTGAACCTGAACAAGAAGGGTGGATATGAGGTGGACAATTTCATACAAGTACCTCAGAAGCAGAAAAATGTTTGCCACGTACAAAGAAAATGTGAGTAACTGTACAAAAGTAGTGGGTTATTTAAACCAACAGATGGAACTAAGACAGGTTGGAATGTCAGTGATACACTGAGGGCTATAATATATTCATAGTGGAAATGAGAATAAGAGGAAATGAGAAAGGCTGAAGTCAAGTCTCTGTTTCTCCAGAGAAAGAAAGGAGACACAGGCTTTACAAGTTTCATGGTGCAATATCTAAGAAAATAATGCAATACAGGTATCAGAATTCATTTCCTGACAGGATACTACATGCATTTTTAGAGCTACTTTGCTCCAAATTGAGACGAGAAAGCTTCTCTTTGTGGTCCTAGGCAGGAAGGCTCAGCAAGGTTTTGAACTTCACAGAAGGGATGAAAAAGTGTTATAAAGAGTTGAGCAATGCTATGGCTGCATACCGAAATTAAATTTACTGGGAAGGAAGTAGAAGTTGTACCAAAACTGGCTAACTCAGTAAGTCTAAACGTGCTTTCCTGAAGTCAGTGACAAAATACCTGCTACCTTCAACGTGAACAGGTCTGAGTGTAGTAATATAGCCGAGATCATCTGAAGTGACTAAGCTTTCAGATGGGTGGATTTTTTTTTTGCCACTAATCTAAACACTGGGTCCTTTATGGTATATTCTGGCCTTTAGGGTCTTTTATGGAATATTCTGGGTCCTGCACCTGACTCTGAGTAACAAGATTCTGCTCCCTCTAGTTGGTGTAGCCCTGCTCTTGTGTAATCTGGAGTTTGCATACTTTTAGGAGTGAAAATTATGCCTATTGTTCTAGTTTTTGTGGGTGTTCATGCTGTAATTCACTGACTCGATCTGCAGCAAACCTGTTTTTAACTGCAGGTCTAATGTGGGAGATTGTTCAAAAGGTAAGGTGTGTCTCGCTGATTAGCTGAGTTGAAGTCACCTGACCCTGAACAAATAGTTCCTGACCTGAATTTTATGTTAGCTTTATTTACTTAATATAGAAACGTTAAAATTGGGCTGCAGTGAACTGTGTCTTTAACCGTTTCCCTTCTTCTTTTATAGAGGATCTAACTTCAGAGTCAGTGACTTGAATCATGCTGTGGATGTGATGATTTTGCTGTTAGGTCATTTTCCCCTCTGTGGATTCATCAGCTTCCCAGGTGCAGGATTTGGAGAAGCAGGTAGATATATAAAGTTGTTACAACATGTAATGGAAGTGAGATGGGAGTGGTGGGGGAAGGAAGAAACTTACTCACTGAGGTGTACCATGGGCTGGTGACTCAGAGGCCCTGCATGCCATTAGTTCTGCCCAGCAAACTGCAGTTTGGAGGCAACACACTTCCAGAACTGGAGTGCTGACTCTCCTGTTCATGATCACTCCTGGCACGAGATGGTGGTGGAGTCAGGGCTGTATTTGCACTGTCACGCGATGCCATTAGGGAAGATGTGCTCCAGGTGACTGCTACCTGAACTAGTGAGTGTGTATGACAATTGAAACCACCTCTGTGTGGGCAGAAATGTTGTCAGTGCTACTTCATTACCCAATAGGTTCCTGCTTACATATTAAGCAGGTCTGAAGGGAAAGGGAATACTGTTTGTCTTAATAAAAGATCTAGTTTGTGGGTGGGTAGAAGAAAGCTAATGTTCAGAGGTTCCTTGCTGGACTGTGACTGCTGGAAAAGTACTGCTGCTGCTAATTCTTGAGAGGCATGGTAGGCAAATAGCATGTCAGCCATTCTTCTTTCTC
Organism: Antrostomus carolinensis; assembly: GCF_000700745.2. NCBI lineage: Eukaryota > Metazoa > Chordata > Aves > Caprimulgiformes > Caprimulgidae > Antrostomus > Antrostomus carolinensis. Next base: position 38,844 of record NW_010339577.1, on the reverse strand, counting down.
TCATGATCTTAGCTAGAACTGGCTTTTTTCCCAGTCTCCCTTTCTTTACCTGGAATATTTGCTATAGTGTTTGGAAAAGGAAGCCAATCATTCCAGTAAAACACTGTGGTGTTCTCAGCTGTTGCCTTTATTTAGCCTATGGTACTGTGGCTATGTCCACATAAGCCTTTTGCAGGTTCATGACAGTCTTGACCCTGCTAACCTAACAGCCTTGTTGCAGCACTAATTCAGTGCACAACTTGGCCAGCCTGCGGTCTGGTTCCAGCCTAACTCCACTTACCTACCTCGTAGCTATGCTAAACTCATGTTCTAGCAGCTCTGAGCACGAGGAAATGGTTCATGTCAGCCACCAAAACATCCTAAAATGTAAAACCCAGCGTGAATCAGGGCTGCACACTCACAATGGCTGCACAACCTTGAAAGACGGTGCTTCTGTTCAACTGCAAGCAAGAGCTTTGGGTGTGCAGTTGTGATTAGATTAGATCTTTGTGTGGGGTCTGTCTGTAAAACTTAAAATCTGGGGGCTGGTGGCATTTGCAAATTTGTGCTGCCAAAATAAGCACAATCACATTTTACGAAATAGTGCGTTATATGAGCTCTGCTGGATTGAACATCTCTAGGGCTGTGGAATAATGCAAGAAGATAGTATTATTGTCATGGCCTTCACCAGCATTGCATTCAGGACCTGCTGTGCTCCATGAGTGGATTAAACATCAGAGCTTCCCAAAGCAGCTCAAAACCTCACTTCATTTTAGAAATCTTCATTTTAGGAACAAAGGTTTGTGTAAGGGTGAACTGTGAAGAAGAAGACAATGCAGAATGAAACTGCAAGCAGCAGGAAAAACCTTTACCAAGGCTGCAGTATGGAGCCAGGAATGTGTCCACCTTCCACAGCAACTAAGTGCTGGGCTCCATTTACCTGCCTGGGACACAGGAGCAGTTGCTGGGCCTGTCTGAATGTACTGGAGATTAGCAGGGTAGGAAAACACCTGCTTCCTCTTAACTGATCTGAGAGGAAACAAAGGGCAAGAAAAGCAAAGGGCCTGAACACAGGATTGGATGAAAACTAATATGGAGCTTCAGATTGGCAGTTGGCAGCCATAACCCTCAATTTAAAGCAGCTTTAGATCTAAAATCTTGCTGCTAGGAAATGAAAGACTTTGTTCCACACACCCCTCTTCCCCCCTCCCCCTTTTTTTTTTTCTTTCCCCTTTTTCTTTTCACTCAGCTGTGTCCAAATGGGGAGTAGGCAGATGGGAGTCCAGGCAAACCCAGATGCCAAGCTGCTGTATTTTATAATAGGCAGTGAGGAGTGTCCAACAACTCAGCCAGAAGGAAAAGGTGGAAACCTCTCTGATCATTGTGATCACTGCTGCTCAGTCACCCCCTTTAGTTTAACCTCAGAGGAAGATGGAGTTGGCTGGGACTGATGACCACAATGTAGGCTTCAATTCAGATACAGCATTGAAATTCTGATGATGGGAAAGAAGGGAATGTGGTGCTTTCATTGACGTCTGTGAGGGCTGTTGCTCAGCATCTCTGAAAGCAAGGTCTCAAGGAAGGTTTTTTTTAAGTTGAATTCTCAAAAATTAAGTGCTGAGTCTAGGACCATTTAAAAGGTGAGCAAAAAGGCTGGACAATCATCATCTGAGGCTCAGTTTCGCTGCTGTGTTTCATTCAGAGATCAGACACTGTGTCATTTTCAATGCACTGTCATTGGGCTCTTTTTTTTCCTCTGTTTGCTTTGATTGGAACAGGAACAGTTCTTCTAGCTGTTAACAAACAGAGATCCACACCTGGCAAACCAGGCCCCTTCAAGGGTGTTGTGCACTGATTAGTGGGACAGGTGATGGCCTCTCCTGAGGCTCTCCTCAATGCTCTGTCACTGTGGGTTGGGTTGGTTTGGGTTTTTTTGGTTGGTTTTTGTGTGTGTGTGTGTGTTTGTAATATTTTACCTTTTGCTTGTTCACCAGGTCGTGCTTAAGGAAATACAAGTCTGGCAGATTGGATGGCTGTGGCTATAATTTAGGATGTTTGCAAAGAGGGGACAAAGAGAAGGTAAGGCTTGTAAGATTATAAAACTTTCTTTCCATGTTCAAATAAACACAGGTGAGTCTGACTTGCCTGCCCACCTCTTGTGTTGTCTTCAGAGCAGTAAAGAAACAGAGAAATGTACCTGTAACCTTACACACTAACACTGGTAAGACATGTTTGAGCTGCCAGTGTTTGATTTCATGCAAGCTATCCCTCCAGGTTACTGTACCTCTCCAAACGCTGCAAAGAGCAATGTGCTTCTCCCCTCCTCCTTTGCTTGCTTAACTTGTTAAGACATGGAAGGTTCCTCCTGCTATGACTCTTATTCCTGACCTGACAGGTGGTGCCTTGAACTGAACTTTGCTCTCACAAACACAGTTGGTTTTCACCTATCAACCTACTATTTAGTGGACTCGCCCATCTGCACAGAACTTAGTAATTCCAGCAAGGTGTGCTGCTGCCATTGTCTCAGGTGCTGGGGCAAGGAGCACTGTTGAGTGCAGGGGCTTGCTACACAAATGAACAAGGGCCACACGTTTAAATCTCATGCCTTTGACTCTATAGATTGTGCAATGAGTTGCTGAGTACAGGTAAGAAGATGAAAGAGATTGAGGTGATGCAGGAAGTGATACTCACGGCTATAACCCTCAGATGAAAGAAATAAACACCTTTATGGATCTGCACTGATGTGACCCCTTACTGCAGAGCTGCACCAGGAACAAAGAATTGTAATATTGGCTCAGAAGTTCAATGGGATTTGTAGCCTGTTGGGAAGAACTGCTCAAGAGGAGCTTATTGACAAAAGATGAATGAACTGCTGTGAAGAATGACTGTGAAATGATTTGTTGATAGGAGATGTTTGTTTTTGACAGAAGTGGTGCTACATTTGAACTGTTTGGCAAGGACTGTTTGCATCCTTCCTTTCTTTTCCCAGTTTAAAGCCATGGGCATTCTCCTATGGCCATATTCAATGTTTTCTTTTGATCATTTGTTTCCTACCAAACTCTTGGTGTCAGTGACATCCTGTGGTGTAGTTATGTTAACTGTGTCTAGTTCTGTTGGGGTTTTTTTTCCCTTCTTCACCACTTATCATCCTAGTTTTTAATACTTAGCCATTCTATGCTAGCCTGGTGCCTCATTTTTGTATTGTGAAAGTAGAATTAGCTCTGCTGCTGAGTACCAGTCACTAAGTACCTCAGGACACAGTATTTAACAATACTCGTTCTTCTAACCCCAATCTATAGTATATTTGTATTTTTTGGGTTAAATCCTGCAGTTTTTGCCCAGCTGCCATTTGGAAAAGGTTCCTGTTCACTTTAGCTAATCTGCAGTTACCTGAGGAAGGATTATTAATGTGGGGATTTGGTTTGCTGTTGAGTGTTGATTCAGCCCAGATACAGCTGAATTGTTTTGATAACCATAAAAATGAGCATTTCAGTAGTAAGCTTAATAAGTCACACATTAATCTTTCAAAGATTAAAAATACATAATAAGGTCTTCTCTGTTGTACTTCATGGAGCTTTATGAAGTGCAGAGCCAATACCTTCAGCATGAACACATCCTTGCAGTGTTCCATGAATGAAATATCAAGTCTGATGTTCAAAGGTCATAAAGCCCTTGAGAATTCTGCAAACACCAGAAGGTGCCTGTACAACAGGCAGGATGGTGATGGTGACCCATGGTTGGGTACAAATAGAGATTCAGTGATTTCAGGCATAAGTTTCTTCTCCAAAACGCTGTGGGCTAGACTTGTCCCAGGCAAAAATTTGTGTTGTGAAGCTACAGCTCTAGGAAGTCAGAGATGAAAAGGAACAAGCCGGCTTGCTCAGAAGCACAGCTGACAGTATAAACTGTGTAACACCCTTGCAGGAGAAATCAGTCTCACAACTAAAGGTTTCCAAGGTTTCTCTTGTGTTAGTTATGAGGGTAAGCTGTGTCTTAAGGGAATTCTTCTGCCAGATGGGCTAATTAACATGATAATTTGTTGTTTCATTAGCTACATCTTTCATGGGAAATACGATTGCATTTCCTTCATAACAAGGAGAAAACATTTTACTTGTTTTTCTTTTTTCGTGACACTGATGAGAATTTTCGGAAAACTTCCTTGAAAGGGGATGAAAACAGTATTTAGAAAGTCACAGTATTAATTTTGCTTTCATTTATTTTAAATGCTCTGTTACTAAGCATGCTCAGAACTGAGCAACAGCCCTGTCTGAACCCCTTTTCCACATTTTTCGATACTTTCAAAATTAGGTTATGTCATTGAAGAGATTCCACTTGTCAACATCCACAAAGCACTTTGTACAGTGAAAGAGTGAGTATGGCACACAAAGTAGCCAACATAGGGACATTTTTCTTTTTTCATTTTTTTTTAAGTCTTCCCATATGTTCACATCAAAAATGGGATTTCTACCTGACTAATCTAGGAGTAAATACCACAAAGATCTGGGCTTAAGCGTCCTGTGATCATTGCAATCTCAATCATGGTACCTATGAATGGACACAGGAATCCAGTTATAGACCTCTGCTCTTATTAACTTATATATTGTGAGACTTGAGTTCTGGTTGGACTTTTTATTAGTTTCTGAAACTATTTTGTGTGTCAAGACTAGATGGTGATGGCATTCAAGCCTCTCAAGTTTTTTTTGGGGAAAAAAAAAATAGCTCTTGTGAATTTACCAGCAAAATTGTGTTTATGTCCTTCAGCAAGTCTGTGCCTCTATTTGTGCCTTAGATTGTCTCTGTGGATGCTGCGTGTTTGTTTGGAAAAGCAATCATCAACACATCGATGTCCCTGCTATTCTGGTGCAGGTTAAATAATCTAATCTCTGATTCAATAGGAGTCATATTCTGGTTGGCTAAACAATTAGTTGGCTTTTTAAATATCAGCTCAACAGGATGGTAGTCATGGCAGTGGGCAGATGGAAAATGGTTTGGAGTAGAAGAGCATCTGGAGGTTGATTTTAAAGTGAGAGAAGAATGGCCCTTCATCCTGAACTCTTGGTTGCCAGTAGACCTCTGCTCTTAAGGAAATCTTAAGGGTGTATAGAGGGATAAAATGTGTCTTCTATGAGGACAGGCTGACAGAGTTGGGATTGTTCGGCCTGGAGAAGAGAAGGCTGCACAATATGACCTTATTGTGGCCTTTCAATACTTGAAGGGGCCTATAAAAAAGATGGGGATCAAGTTTTTTTCCAGGGCCTGTAGTGATAGGACAAGGGGTGATGGTTTTAAAAGAAAAGAGGGGAGATTTAGACTAGATGTAAGGAAAAAATTGTTTACAATGAGGGTGGTGAGACACTGGCCGAGGATGCCCAGAGGGGTGGTAGAAGCCCCATCCCTGGAAACATTCAAGGTCAGGTTGGATGGGACTCTGAGCAACCTGATCTGGTTGAAGATGTCCCTGCTCACTGCAGGTGGTTGGACTATAGATGGCCCTGAAAGGTTTCTTCCAACCCAAACCCTTCTATGATTCTATAGCAGGAGCATGAGAGATACTGCGGAGCAGTGGTATCAAATCTGAACCTGCGCTGGGTGAATAATTCATTGTTTGTTAGGTCCTGGCAGAGGTGCTGAGCCCCTCGAGAGGCCGGTCTCCCGCACAGCCCGGCTGCAGCACGCAGGGCGGTTTCGCCCTGGCCGCTCCCAAAACCCGAGGACACACCTGTTCATGGCCAGAGGCAGGAGATTGGCTGGATGTAAGGAATGCACCTGCGCAGGGAGGGGTGAAGGACTACATGTAAGACGAGCCTTAGACGCTCGCCGTCTCTTCTCAATTCCAGCTTAAACAAGCAACATCGCTCTGGGCTGCGAAGAAAACCGTGCACATTTTAATCTTTTGCTTTCCTTTTTTTTTTAATTTATTTTTTTTAAATTTAGTTTTATTTCCGTAGTCTAATACAATTTAGAAGTGTGTTGGGTTTTTTTTTCAGGTACAGTTATATTTTTGTCTTCATTTATTTCATGTGAATTTCACTGCGAAAGCCTCTGGCTCCAAGTTCGTCTTTTCCAGGACGCGGAAAGATCGGCAGATGAAAACTCTTGTGCGCGTTCTCCTGATGATCATTTCGTCCTTTTTGTTACCTACTTGAAGGCTGATGGTCTTGGTTTGGGAGAAGGTGGTTGTGCTTCCAGCACAGAAGTTGCTTACGTGTGTGTGTGTTCATGGTCCTGGTAAGCCATGGTGTCCAGGTACTGCGGTAAAAAGTGATCTAACTAGCATGAAGAATGACTTCTTTAACACCTTTCATGACTTGTTCACCAATATTCTCCTCTCAACTTAACTTTTTGTAGGACTCTTGTTCTCTTTTCTCTTCCTCCTTCTTTCCCCAAGTAGATTAAAGAGGGTTTTGTTATAGGGATCAGGTTTTGTCTGCTCAGAGTTATGGGGGAGGGGAGAGCAGCGCATGAATTCAAACGTTCATTTTACAACCAGACAAACCAGTCAGGGCAGGTAAAAGCAGAACCAAGACATTGAATAGGAGGGAGCCAGTGGGGGAAAGCTGGTTTCACCGAGATGTCATGGAGAGCTTGGAGATAAAAAAAAAAAAAAGCTGTCTTTGGAAAAGGTCTATTGTGACTCAAATAAAATGAGTATGAAATTCAAGAGGGTTCTCTCAAAAGACAACTCTTGCATTTCAAAGAGGGTCCAGCTTCGGTACTTAAGTTCGTTTCTAAAACCAACTGTGCTATCAGCTTCTTTTCAATTTCTGTGTAATAATTGCCATTTTCCAATTCCTTTTCAAATTAACTGGCATTTTAATGTGCTTTATTGCAATTGCAAAATGTCCAATCCTCTAGTTTTAGTTTTTTTCCTACTACTTAGGAGTCAAAATTGATTCCTCCGATAAGGTGCTGGAAGTGAAGGAAACAGATTTGGACTTTTTCAAACAACACTTTTGTTTAAAGCAAGTGGAAGTCAGGGAAAGATCTTGTCCTGCTTTACTCATCGGTTTCCGCTCATGGCACAGAGGAGCCATTTTGGGTTCGTTTTGTTTATTCTTTTCTTACCTGAGGCTTTTTTTTTTTTTTGTGCATGACAAAATGAGCATAATTAAGTCTTCTCTTCGCTCTCGTGCTAGTTCGCTCTCGTTCCGGAGCTACCCTTGCCAGCTGTGACTCGCCTTTACGTGCGCTGGCGAGTTGGACACCAAAGAGACAGAAGACAAAACAAAGTGGTTTGCTTCATTTTTTTTGAAGTGTGAAGTCTCGTTGTGGGTTGGATGCAAAAGCCGTGCTGCTTTCTCTAGACTGGAAGATTGAGGCACCTAAAAAGCCCCTTTCTTGTCTTTGGTTGGCAGCTGGTAGGTGATACTGTTGATGTGATAATTTTGGATGAGGAGTAAGAGGTGTTTTGTAAGCGAGCAGGCTTCTTGTATAATTCATCTGCTCAGATTCAGGAAGAAGCATTAGGCTGGCTTTGTAGGCACTGAGGGAGTCAGCAGAAAATGTTTGCTCACTCCTTCCCTCCACCCCTTTAGTAAAACAGCCTTCTAGAAAGTTCTGCGAGGCACAAAGCTCGGAATAATTTCAGCTTACCACCGGAATAATTTCAGAGTATCTAACTTTTCAGAAATAAGGAAGCAAATCTTGTCCCAATCTAAATGCTGTTTGATTTATTTAGTTTCAAGAAGGTCTTTAATAGCTCTTTTGTGAAAAATTTTGCCAGGAATGCATGAAATATTGCTAGTTTATTTACCCTCTCCTTTTCAGCGAGATTAATTCTTGATTTTTTTTTTCTTGCTGATGTTTTCTTCTTGTAATTGCAAGTATTGAAATTCAGCTGACAACTTTCATTTGAAAAAAAACTGTGATTTAAAGATTATTTTGCTTTATTCTAGACCCCTCTGTAGCAGAAGATTGGTTTATGCTTGTTTCAATCTCAGAAAACAACATTAATAACAAAAAAATTATGTGCTGTTCTATTTGTACCAAAACACTCCAACCAGCTAAAATGTTTTATCGGCAGGACTAAACATTTAATTCTGACTAAAAAATGACTGGGCTCAGTCTTTTTTTTTTAATTGGTTTTGACACCTTTTTTTAATTTGAACTTAGGTTGCAGCATGCAAACGTGGGTGTCTGAAGTTAAGTGCCTACACAGAGCTGGAGGTGTTACATGACGTGACTTTTGAAAGCACCTTTGCTTTGTGGGTGTCTAAATCGCTCGCAAAATTAATGAATTGAATTATTTGAATTATTAGTAGTATTAGAAATTATTACTGAATGAGAATTTAGGCTGTTAAAAGACACTGTTTTGTATATGGGCAACTAAATTCAGGCAACCAACATGTTACCAAATTGTAGAAAATCCTGTGAACGCCGGGATTTTGGAAACTTAGTAAAACACTGAGTTCTGCCTTCTCTTCCCATCCTGCAGAGCAAGAGAGGATCCCAGGGAAGATCCAGGGATTTCTCACATGAATTAACTCAGAGCAATAATCACAAACACAGCCTGGGCTGTTTTAATACATTTCAGGACAACTAATAATCAGAACTTTAAAATCAGGCGTCTTGGAGAAGTCAGTGAGATCTGGGGGTCAGCAGCACGAAACTTGAAATGCCAGATCCAGCATTTCAGATGGAGCAGGGGTGAAATTCTTCTGATGGTTATACTGGGCAGTACTGGTCTGGACTCACTGAAATGTGGATCCGTGCAGAGTTCAAAGGAGCCTGAGTCGCAGTACTGACCTGGTGACACAGTTTTTCTGATACATATTGCTGTCTAAAAATCGAGTTGTATTTCTTTATTTCAGAAAGAGAAGAAAAATCTCCCCTGAAATGATGCTTTTAATTTAATCAGATTTAAAATGAATGAAAGGACACATGAAAATATATACCTGTTAATGGTGGTGTTTGAAAATTGTTTCAATTTAATATTCATAAAATTAAAAATTCTCCTACACTTCCCCATTTTATGATGGTTTGCTTCTGTAGAAATAGAGTTTTCTTAGTGTCCTTGGTCTAAAAAACATGGAGGAAGGCTCAAGTGGCAATTTTCTGCATTTCTACTAAAAAGGCACATAATGAGATTTAAAATTACAAGAATGCAAACTGGGCGTAAAACATACGTGCAATCAGGTGTTCATTTGTTAGACATTTTGTTTGCAAAACAAGTTAATTACAATGTTCTTCCCATATTTTAGGCAGGGGAAAGTGGCCTGAGGAAATTACATTTTACAGTTGGGATGCACATTTCGCTTGATTTTTTTTTTTAATATATATATATATTTTTAATGGCTCTGTCATTAAAGTCAGACAAGTTAGTTTTAGGGTCTTACTTTTAATTAATCTTAGGTTTTGGCAGAAGTAATCGTGAATCAATAAGCAGTCTGAACTCTAAAACAGAGCTGTGTTTGCCTTGATGCTTTTAAGCTTTCAAATAAGCTTCTCTGTCCTTTCAAACTGCGGGTAGAGCTTTTATCTGATGGAGCTCAAAAAGGTTTAAGTTTCACATGCTTTGTTCTTTTCATCCTCGTTGACTATTGATTAAGGCTCAGCCCTACAGGTTAACTAACAAGTTGGGTTGTTGGGTTTTTTTTTCCCCCACACTGGAACTGCATTTTTTTTCCAGACCTGCAACTCCCTGGTTAAAAAACGGGCACCTCTGTGTTCCCACTCCCAGGATAATTGATACCTCATTGTTTTAAACCTGCTGGAACTTTGTCCTTGTACTTGAGAAGTGAGTGGGGGAGGCAGGTAAGGAAGTAGAAGAAAGGGAGGAGAAAGAAAGGTAATATAGGTACAAAGTTAATTACTAGTGGTGGTTTAAAAAATAATAATAATAAAGTGGAGGTGGAGATCATTTCAGTTCCTTGTTTTCCACTCCTCTTCAGTCATTCTTTCCGTTTTTTCTCAAGGCCTGAACATTGGTAATAATGGTGATGATTAACTAAATGAAGTCGGTCACCTGGGCGACCATTAGGGTGGTTTTATATTTCATGGGTACCGAATGGCCAGAGAAAGCACACTATTGAGGACTGGGGAAAGTGAGATGGGGTCTTTGGGGTGTTTTGGTGGGTTGTTGGGTTGTTAGTGGGTTTTTTTTTTTTTAATTGTGTTTTTTTACTTTGCTTCTGGGCCTTGATGTTTCACAACGGTAAGGTTATAACCTTCTTCTTCCATGTTTCCTTTCTTCTCTGCTCTTTTTCGTTCCCTCTCTTCTTGACTTGCCACTGTTGAAAGATTCTGCATCTGCCTGAAGGATCATTGCCCCGTTTGCCAGCCTACCTGTAAAATACTGTCTTGGGGAGAAGAAAGGAGCTGAAAGGAAGGATTTATTGTTCCATACGTTGGGTATTTGCTAGATTAATTGGCTTGGAGATTTTATTTTCTTTTTTATGATACATCTCAGACTTGTTTTGCTTCTGGTCTAATAATTTAGTGTTACTTTCGCCAGACAAAGCATTTAATTGCTTTTAACTGCTTGTTATCGCCACATTTGTGCCATCTTCTACAGAACCAGAAATTCTCCTGATTTTCAGGCCTCTGGTGGGCAAGAATTGCACATTTCACTGGCAGTGGTACTGTAAGCAGCACTTACAGTTGTAGTAAGTTGGAGACTTTGCAATTTTTTTATTCTTTTTTTTTTTTTTGGTTAAATACTAATAATTAATGGGCTTGCTGGGGAATTAAATAATTGTTACTCAAAACAGACTTAATAAATGAAATTCTGTATTAGTCCAGTGGGAAATAAGCATGCTATCAGTTTCTAAATATTTTTATTTGTTGAACAAGATAGAAACAAAGATGTGGGATTTAGTATTAAAAAAAAAAAATCAAAAGATCAAGAATCACTGCTGGGTATGAAATGAGGATTCATCTGAGAAATGTGTGCAGTGCAAGTGAATGTTTCCATTTGACTTGTTTTCATGCAGGCTGAGCTGGTTTCTCGAATCCCAAATTTGTTTGTGTAGTGCTCTGTGCTTTATTGATGACTATTGGTGATGAATATTTATTATCTTTGTCATTACCAGCACACTAGCAGGTGCCCATGCTATGGTGATTATATATTGTACTGGCTGTGTCTCTGAGTAACCTCCTTGGGGAACACTAAGCAAAATATTCCTCAGTTTCTGAAATTCTTGGCAGTTCCTGTAGTAAAGAAAAAGAATTGTGGAAGTTCTTTCCATCCCCATGTAGAGTTGCACGTGCTAAAGCAAGGATCAAAATGCATTTCTCAAAATATCACACAAAATTACACTCAACCATCGAAGTTGATTGTTATAAAATCATTCTCCCAACTCGTACTAGTTGCTATTAAACTTTTAAAATAGCAGCTACTCCATGTACTAAACCCATGATTAAAAAAAAAAGTTAATTTTTAATTTTTTGTTCTCCATTTTGTGATGATAAGAGCTATATAAACTCCTAATTTTGTGTTGTATAACATCGTAGCAGAGATCAAGGCTTGCTGTTGGTCTTTTACCTCCTGATATAAGCACAAAATTGCCCCTTTTTGGCGTGTAGTGTAAGTTTCCCTTGATTTTGTTTTCTAGAATTCAGTTCTGAAACTTCTTGTTTAATATATAAAGTCTCTCCTATGGTACTAAGGGGAAAAGAGGTTAAAGAGGTGCAGGGCTGTGCAGGAGATGACACAAAGGCTTTTTCTCTTGTGCTGTGATCTGTTACTGACAGCAGTTAGGCAAACCAAGTAGGTTATTATTATTTATATTTATTATTGTTATTATAATGGATTAACTCTAAAAGAGTTCCAGAAAGAGCCCTATGAAGGACTTAGGTCTTCTTGGAAACTATTTTACAGGTTTTTTTGTCTGTTGCAATGTTAGATTTCCTGTTTGTTTGTTTGTTTTTCACAAAAGACATGTTTTTTGTTGGGCAGGGATGATGGATGGGCCCTGAGTGAGGGATAGGGAGCTTTGAAAAGAAAATTCCCCAGCCATTGGCAGGTTCAACAATGATTAACGCAACAGCAGAGCGTAAGGATTGGTTATTAGAGCTGCATTATGCGGCTAAGAAATATGTGCCTTTGTCATTATCGGGGCAGGCGACCATTTCCTAGCTTAGATAAGAAACCTACGCAGAGCTGGCGGGGGGTGGGGGGTGTTTTGGGGTTTTTTTGGTTGGTTGGGTTTTGGTTTTGGGTTTTTTTTAACTCCAGGTGCAGGTTCTACTGGTTGAGATTGCTCCAGGTCTATAGGTCTCATGGTAGTCCATACAGGACAAGGCCTTCAGAAGTGGCTGTGGAAGCTGGGAGTGAAGTCAAGGTAGCACTGGGATGTAGTTCTGAGACACTTGTCAAGAAGTTAGGGAGGGAGTTATTTCTCAAGGAATGAAAGATGGATTGTTTGCACTATTAAAAACCTGACACATCCGAATCAATGGGACACTAAGCAGAGAATGTCTTGTTGTATCAGTTCCTTAGTTCTGGTTATTAAGTGGGACTTTGCATGATATGGTTCTGGTACAATTGTGCAAATATCTATTTTTAATGCAGCTTTTTTTTACTTGAATCAAATCTGTAAGATAATTTTTTATTTATTATTTTATTGTAATTTGGAAAAGAAAATCCCCAGACTGCAAAGAAACAAGGTGGTGGTAGTAACTCCTGTGGAAGTGGCAACTTGACCTGTGGTGTGGAAACCACTAACCATGTTCTCTGGATACCTTGCACACCAGCAAAGAGTCCATATTCTTACTGGGACAGATGTGGAGGACATTGCAAAGGACATGGTTAACACCAGGGCTCTGAGGAGGCTGGGCCAGGGCAGCCCTGATGTGCAGGAATCTCTCGAGCAGAGTTCTGACCAGGGCTGGCTGTGGAGGAAGCCTGGAGGAAGGGCTGGATGACTGGGCAGGTCTGCTCTACCTTCTCATACAGCCTCGTCTTTCCCCAGTGAGGCACTGGGAGGCAAATCCTGCTCTTGGCAGAAATCCCTGACACGGCAGTGACTTGCATTTTGTATTGTCACTCGCTGTGGGGAGTGGAGGCAGAATGTCACCTCTTCATCCAGTTGTACCACACGTATCTCACCTCTGGTGTGTGTCTGCTCTACGGGGACTGTAAATGGCCATCGACCGTGCGGCCAAGAGAGGGGGTCTGGACAGAGCAGTAAAATGACTGCACATCGTCAGTGGAGGAGATGGTATGTTAAGAAAAGGATTTTAATTAAAACCACCTTTTTTTCCATTCCTATAAGGAGATGTAGGAAATGGAACAATGTACCAAGGCCTTTACCTTTCCACAGTGAATTTCATCCAGGTTGGTGCTTGGGTTTTGTCTTTCTCTCAGTATTTGTGAAGGGAGTTGGTTGATCCAATTTAATTTCTTTTGGAACTGGTGTATTTGTAGCAGCACGTCACCTCATCGATTGCTTAGTCTTTTTGATTCCAATTGCAGAAGGCAAGGTAAGAAATGAAGGGGCTTTTTAATTAAGATGGACAACCATGTTTCTGTCCAGGTCGTTGGAGAACTGTCCACACACCTGGGCTGGGGGTTACTGACCAACTCTGCCCAACTGTTGTGTGGTGCTGATGAAAAATGACCATTGTGCCCTCAAATACCTTGTGGGTTTTTTGCAATGTACCCACCTAATGTACTCGCCTTGCTTTATGGAAGGAACTTCGACCTTCCAAGCAGCATTAGTGGAAGGAAGAGCATTTCTAGTGAGAGCCAGAGTTATGCTTAGAGCTAATTTGACCTCAAGGGTTTTTCTCTATCACAAAATGTGTCAAAGTCAGGAGGGTGAGAGAGTTCTTAAAGCAAAAACCTCCTCATGTCCTGTTCCTTTTGACTTTCCCTTTTGCCTACACACTTTCCTCTCCCACTGAAATACCTATTGTAGGTGTTCTCCACATCTGGTGAGCAGGAGGAATATGGGAGATGGTCTAATACTGCTCGCTAGGTACCAGTGCGCTGGCACCGTTCTGTACGTTCTGGACATAGAAAGGGGTTTTCTGGTTGAACCTCTTGGCAAGATTTGAATTTTATACCTTTTAAACGTTAGTTTGTGGCATTTATGTTCCTGGTTTTGGCTTGAACATTCGTCTGTGTCAGTGCAACAGCTTTGAAATGGCTGAAACTTTCCAGTGGTAAAAAACTGGCTTAGGTAAAGATGCAGCAAGACCCAGGACTGCTGCTGAGCACCTCATGCCACTGATTTGTTACCTTAGAGTGTATTTCTAGGACAGTTCTGCTCTCGTGCTTGTAAAAGCAGGAGATGTCACCTTCTACCTGGCCCACAGATGAAAATGCTTCGCATCAGGCTGAAATATTCCTGCACCATTGGAAAACAGCAGGATCACGCCAACAGCTGTTCCTGTGGAGTTTGGTTCTCAGTACATCAGAAATTAAATGGTGATTGTCTTGAATTGCCCTTATGGCTTCTTTGAGGTGTCATCAGAAATACTAGATCATAGAAAATTTAAGTTTGGGTTGGGCAGATAAAGGTCATCAAGTCTGGTCTAAAGGTAGATCTGGCAGCTCAGGTTCTTTTCCAGACGAGTTCAGAAGATCAGCAGGGATGCAGGTTTCACAACCTCTGTGACACACTCAGCATCGCTCCAGTCCATGTCAGGAGAAGGTGGGGCAATGCCAATGCAGTTGAATGCTAATGCAATATATTTCTGCATTTTTCCTTTTGTAGTCACTATTTTAAAGTGAGAAAGTAGTTTCCTGGCAGCTTTCTAAGGTTGCTGTTGCATGAAATGTTAAAATTGAGCAAAGGTCCTTTTATCAGGTGAAGAGGACATCTCCGAAAAAACCTCTGTGTTCATTCTAAGCACTCACAACTCAGGTATTTTCTACTCAAAGTTCAAGGGAGAAATGTATTGACACCAAATAGGAGGGAGTTATTTCTCAAGGAATGAAAGATGGATTGTTTGCACTATTAAAAACCTGACACGTCCGAATCAATGGGACACAAAGCAGAGAATGTCTTGTTGTATCAGTTCCTTAGTTCTGGTTATTAAGTGGGACTTCGCATGATATGGTTCTGGTGCAAACATCTACTTTTAATGCAGCTTTTTTACTTGAATCTAATCTGTAAGATAACTTTTTATTTATTATTTTATTGTAATTTGGAAAAGAAAATCCCCAGACTGCAAAGAAACAGGAAAGAAGGGCAGGAAAAAAATAAGCCATGAAGCCCTCTAAAATCAAAGTTGAAGTAACAGAATGAGAACTTCAAACTTCTGGCTACTTCTGCTTCACTGTTCTATCAATATGACAGCAAAGAAAAAGGCAAGAAGGATAAAATTAGCCAGAATCTTAGTTTATTCCCTATTAAATTGCTCTTGTTAGTTAGATAACATTTCCTAAGTCAGTCATGTGAACTTGATTAATTTTTGCTCTAATTATAACTAAGCATCATGGGGGTTTTGTAAACTGTGGTCATTCTAGCAAATTATTATTGTCCATATGAAATGGGTAACAGATCTGGTTGCTGTACATCACACCCGAGTTCAGCACAGCCTGGGGTTTATTGTGCAGAAAGCCCTGTCCTACCTGCTTTGATTTCAGCTGCAGCTCTCACATCTGACACGTCGGGCGCTTCAGACAAAGCACTGTTGTTTAATTCTCCTTCTTGTTGGATTTATTCCATGTTATTGATGTAGGAAAGACACTTTCTGTTGTAAGGGTGAAGTGGAGCACGTCTGTTAGTGAGGCTGAGGAGGGTCAGTGTTGTCTTGTTAAATAAAACACACAGTCCCCAAAGCAGCCAGCCCCAACCCCCTAGTTTTTTTTGCAGTGGGCTACTTGGCTATTTGGAGGATGTCGAGGTGAAATGGAGCGGGGACTCCAATATGTGTTTGTATTCCAGTGCCACTGTAAGGGCACAGCACATCACAAGACTTTAAAAGCAGGGGCAGCCTCATAGAAAAGCTCTTGTAATTTAAACTTTTTTACACCAGAATTTGACTGAATTTCCTCCAAGGTGACTCTTGAGGAGCTGGTCAATGCTACGTACTGTAGTGACCCATCTAAACTACCAGGTAACGTAGAGAATGACGTGACAGCTGTAGAGATCAAATCTGGGATGGGATTCTAGTCACAACACTGACTTTGTCATTTCACCACATTTTGTTCCAGGTATTTTTCCTTTATTTTCACCATTTTTCTATTGACTGCAATCATGCTGTTCAAATGGTTACTTCACCTCACTGCAGTTCTGAAGTCACCAGTGCAAGCAGTGAGGGTGGGTTTGGTTTTGTTGCTTTTGGAAATTAAAACACTGGCTCCCATTAGTCAGGAATTTAGCTGGTCTGACCCAGAGTTATCTGGAATTGGAAAGAAAAAATTTCTCTTCCCTTACTTTTAGCTGCACCTTTTTCATCCTTTGAAGTTTGCTGAGTTGGAGGTTGTTTTATTGTTGTCCCCCATTGTTAATCCAAACAGGGGGTGGCTTTGGTTAAACTCAGCAACTGTGCAGGTAAAGGAGGAAAGGGGTGGAGGGAGAGAACGCCGAGCACCGCGCGGCTGGGGAAGGTTTATCCATCGATCAGCCATCGTGTCTGGCAAACAGAGATTTCCAGTGGGTTTCAGGAGGCACTGGGAGGTGTTTGTCAGGTTACAAGTCTTCTCTTTTCAAGGGTATTAAATGTCAACGCTGAGTTTGTGTGTGGTGAGCAAATCATAGTAAATTGTTTAGTTCCTTCAGAGTTGTTTAGAGGACCAGGTGTATTTTTTTTTAATGTATATGAATCATCATAAAAAAACCCCACACATGCAAAAATCTTGTGAATATAAAGAGATGATGTGAGGAGTAAGAGGCTCCAAACATTCTTAGCATTTCAATATTCACGGTTTCTTTGTAATAACTATGCTCTGCAAGATCTTTGGACTCCTGAAATATAAATCCGATTAAAAGATGACAGAAGGAATCAGCAAATATGAACTGCCTTATAAAAACACAGATAAAGCTCAAAAGGTTGGAGGTCCTGGAAGAAAGGTAAGAGTTCTATACCTAACTCTGCAAACCGATGTTGTTTCCTGGATTTTTGCATTTCCCCACATTTTTAATTTGCAGTAGCAGGCAGGGGACAAGGTTTGTGGTGATTGCCCAGACCTCAAATACCATCTTGTTATATTTTCCAGTCTCTGTGTGTTTCATTAGGTGTAAATATAAATAAGAGCCCTGGCTGGTAAGTAACAATGCTGAAGGTGTGTGTGGGGGGATGCAGGAGGGTGGGAAGAGGCAGGACTCTATGACCTGGACAAATATTTCTGGGATAACTTTTCAGACCGTTGTTGGATCTGCATCTCCCAAGTGGAGAGCACTTGCTAATTGCTGAAATCACAAAGGAGGAACAGCTACAGGTGGTTTTCTTTCCCCACATACTCTTTTTCTTTTCTTTTTTTGTACTCCAAAGAGCCAGGCTTTCTAGCATGTGGGATATCTGCTGTTTGTAGACCATGATCCTGAGATGCCATGACCATCTTACTGGGCAGCATTGGATGTTTTCAGTTTTTCTAATACTGCCTGGTAATGATGATGATGGTGTTTCATGTACAACGTGGAAAAGTTCAACAGTGAATTTGGAAATAGAGGTTAGTGGCCAATAGAAAAACCTGGGCTTGACTTGGTAGATCTCCCCAAGCATAAGTAAATTTAAAATTAAATGCTTTGGGTTCTAAAATAAAAGGTAAAAGCAAATATAAGAAAATCTTGTCCTTATTCTAGAATGATAAAATAATGTTAGAGTGAGCCTGGGAATAGGAACCCTTGGAGAATGTGGAACAGAGCACACGTCTGATGCTGCAACAACAGAATATGTGCAAATGCCAATGCTAAGGTTTGTGGTGGTAAGAGGAATGCAGGCACGCTGCTCCAAACATGTTCTTTTTATTTACTTTTCAACAAGGATAACTTTACAGAGAATGAAAGTAAATATTTTATTGAAATGTAACACTTGATTCTTGATTTTCTCTCAAAATCAAAAGGTTTTTCTCATCTAAACAGAAGATCATTTAAGAACTAGACTGTTAAAATCCAAAGTGGAATTTACCTTTTCAGCTTTGCTGCTGTAACTTATTCTTTCTTTTTCACAGCAGTTCCTCTAGACTTCTCTTCTCCTGTAGGATGTTCTAATAGCGAAGCCATTTATTTTAAAACTTTGAATTTTTATGCAATATATACATTTTAAGTTTTATTTTTATGCAGATACACTTTTACATCCATTTGTCACTTCTGGGGTTGGAGGAGGTGTGTGAGAGAGAGAATGAACAACTTCTATTCCCTTTGATTGTTTTCATGACTTTAGTGGACTAATATTATAATGTACTTTAAAATAGGATGGGCTTGATTCTTATTCTCTGAGGTTTCTTTCCCAAAATCAATTATACCAGTTAAAGTCACCTTCAAAGAACCAGCTGAGTCTAAAGGGACTTAGTGGAAGTGGTGAGAATGTCGTCTTAAATGGTTCATGGAGGCTTTTTGTGCTTTACTGAGAATTAAAACAATACAGGAAGTGAGACTTGCTGGTTATCAGACCTTACAGGTACTGTAAATAATGATTTCACTGAGGAAGGGTGTTATTGCTGTTAGATGGTTTTATTGGACACATGGCTCTATGGGCAGGTGTTTCAGTGCACCTGGCAGGTGTTAAACACCAAAATGTAACAATGGCAGCACCCTGCTCTCTTCATCCCACCCTCCCTCCCCTCGGGATCCCTGACTGATCCATGCTCTGCTCTGGGGTTTAATTACTGGCATTGAGAAGGTTGGTTGTTTCCTGAACCCTCTTCTGAAGTGTCAACTGAATGATTCACTGCAGTGGAGCTTGGATGAAATGTAGTTACAGTTTAGTTTGGTAGAAAGGTTGTGTGTATGTGTATATATATATTTATAAAATATATATATAATGTGTGAAATACTGGGCTGGATCCACAAAGACTTATGAGTGTCTTATGGCTCTAATAAATATTACACATAGTATAACATTTCCTAGGTAGTGTAGCTCAGATCAGAGCTCTTTTAAGCCATCATATAGTGAGAGGCTGTTACTACCCTGAGAGATAAGATTAAAAATAAGGGGTGAAGAAGGGAAGACAAACCAAATCCTGCTGCCTTCCTCCTGGGTGATGCAGTGGGTTGGTCCTGAGAGTAACGGCCCCATTTAGAACAGCAGCGAGCTCCTCCACAGGGAAATGCTCAAGGTTGAGAAGCTTGTGCTGGATTTTTACCTTCTCTGTTGCATGATGTGCTACAGCAAACTTCTCCTTCTGGAAAAAAGAAAACAAAGCACACAGCCACCTTATAATCTCTGCCATTAGTATTCACTATGCTTTATTGCATTTAACAACTGTATGCCTAAGTCTCCTGTCACTTTTATATCAGACTTAAATTTGTCTCCATCCCTTAACCTAAAGCCAATACAATAAAGTATTTGTTGTAAAAACAGCTAACTGTGTTAAATGCTAGGCCATCTTGGTCATGTTTTTGTGCCCTATTTAGTACTGTTTTCTTTATATACCAGTTTTCAGTATGTCTTTTTAATTAATTGGACAGACTTGAATCAGTATTTTTGGGAATCAAAAGGGAGGAGGGAGTGAGGGAGCCAAGAAACAAAACACAAGAAACCTTCCTGCTTTTACATCATGTTGAAATAGAACTAAACTTTATGTTTCTATTTTAGATCCTTGTTAAATCAACTTTTTATACTCTCTTTGGCTCCTGAAATCCACCATGATTTTCAAACTGTCCTTTAATATCAAATGTCTTCCTTCTGCTCATCACATATGCGGTAAATTATTTACACGCCCAGTGAGGTAAGGCAATCTTTCTCAAACTATTTCTGTTAGTTTTTATGGAACACTGACATCTTGAAGAATGTGGAATCCTTAATAGATGCTTCATTTCTCCTGGACTGGACAGACTGTGGTCCTCTGTGGGCATCTTACTAGACAGTGCTGGATTTTTTGGATCTACTCTAACACTGTCTGGTAACGATGTTTAAAGGGTGAACCAAACAACAACATGCATCAGGAGGAGTTCTCACAGAAAGAAACTGTACCACAATTTAGGCCAAAGTGGAACATTTGGACAAGAGGGTAAGGATGGTGGCTATCACCTTAACAAGTATTTTTTAGATATAGTAAATGACTATAATTATAAATACTTACAACAAAGAAGTTGCTGGAAACACTTGCTCTGTTAGGTGCTAGTGAATGTTGATGCTGCTGTGAAGGTGGTGAGACAGGACGTGATGTGTCTTCTCAGAGCCCTTGTCCAGGAAGCTGAATGATTTGCTTGTAATGTCGCCATGCTTGGCTGTGAAAGGTGGTTAGGGCAGGATACTGGTTGTAAAGGTTGTTCTTCCCAATTACAGTTCAATTAGCCCTCCATGGTTGAACGGCCTATGAACTTTCAACCTTCTAACCTGCCCTGTTATGGGCAGTGCTTTCAGTTATAGAACAGGTGGGTTAATCACTCCAGTCATTCCATTAGGAAACAAAGGAATTTAACCCAAGGAAGGAAAGGAACAACTCTGAATGCTCACCTTGCTCTTCCTAACCAAGCAGAGGAACATGAAGAGCAATCGCCTCACAAGAATTCATCCTGTGGAGCAAGTCATGTAGAAGCACACCGCTGCGCTGAGAGAGAGAATGGATGAGGTTTTGATTAGAAGCTGGGACTCCTTAAGGAAATAAGTGCTTCTCTCCAATGACATAAAGGTCAGATTTAAACAAGTTTCCTGGGGTGAGGAAGTGCTGGAGGAGACCTCTTCTTACTGTAAGAGCATTAACTTAGTGACCTATTGCATCATATTTGAACCAGATAGTCCAGCTCCATCCGCTTTAGTAGAACAAGTGCAGGTTTCAGCACTGCTAGTGGTACTCCTGCTTGCTGTGTTAAAGATCTGATTCTGCAAGCACATTCTGGGATTTATCTAAAACAAAGCCTGTATTTCCAGGCCAAATCTGGGGTCTAAATTAGGTGTGAGTCTTACTCTCCTCTAGTGATATTTAATGCCTCCTGCCTGAGCTGCATGTCCATACTCAGAGCCAGTCTTTGCTTACCGTGCAGGTCCTTCCGTGGCGGGTTAATCCAAGTCAGTATTTTGCAGACAAGCTGGTCTATCTGTAGAAGATAAGAATTCCTGTCAGAACTCATTAGCAGTCCATTATACCACCTCATTATTAGTTAAATGAGCATTCACACTGCCTGGACTTCTCAAAGACCATAAAATTTTAGCGCTTTGGGGGATCTAATTTGAGGTGGGATGGGGCACAGACCTTGTACTGATTCTTCAGCGTTGTACCCGTTGATTTTCAGCTCCTTTTTGAGAGAAATACAAGGTAATGTTACACACTGACCACACACTCCTTGCCCCAGATCTTTAAATGGATTCCTAGTATTGATTTGTGTTCGAATCACAGCACCAAAACGTTTTCCTCATCCTCAATTTAGTGTTAATCCAAAATAGAGCTGGAATAGCAACACAGTGACACACAAGTAAATTTTGCATTCTCTGCCTTTGGCCACTGGGAATCTCTAGATGTTTTCTCAACACTTTGCAGTAAGCTGGGGGTACGATTCCTTGCCAAAATTACCAGGTAATACAGCAACAGTAGGAAAAATGAATCAATTGGTATAGAACTTAAAACTGGTTTCCATTACAATGTGAACAGCCTGGAAGGAGCTGACTGTGCCTGCTTTAACTCCACAGGTTGACTCACTGGAACAAGCTCAGCTTTGTGTTTGCCCTTGCAGGTTGTAATTCTCAGGAAAACAAGAGAGAGGAGGAAGAAGCAGAGAAGCATTCTCTGGTGATTAGCCTCTGTGTTAATAAGTAACTGGTTCACAAGGGATTGAGGAAATGGTGTGAAATTTGAGTGACTCTGCAATTGGCTTTTAACAAGCATTTAAATGAGATGAATTGGAGTGCACACCTACCTCCCATCCATCTCTTCTTAAAATGAAGTACGGATCCTAACCTTGGATGGAGCTGAGTAAATAAATAAATCAAAAAAAAGAAGAAGATAACTCTAATTGGGCATTCATAGCAGGCATGGGAGTGTCACCTTAAAACAAATGAAATGGAGACCAGGGAATTCCCCCCTGCCCTCCCCCATGGTGATGTAGCTTAGGAAAGTGTCCATTCCATCTTGTCTTGGGGAGAGACAGTTACTCATGACAGCCAGGGGCAACCCAGAAAAATCCCTTCTGCCTCAGTATCTTTCTCTCCCTCCCCTTCTCCTACTGATTTTCATCTCACTTAAATCACTTTCACAGGAGAGCAATTCCACAGGCAGTACAGATGCTTAGGATGGTTTAAGAGCTGTCTGAGGCCTGGGCTGCATCCGACTTAATTGTAAAAGAGTTGCCTCAGTGAGGGGAGTTCTAATATTGATGAGGGCAGAGGTTTTAGAGTGCAGCTGCAACGTGCATCCACAGTCTTGCTGTGCTGCTGCTGCTGGAGCTGCACCAGACACGGGCACGGTGAGGGGTTTCACAGCCAGGTGGATGCAGTGGACAGAGCTCTTGGTAAGTTCTTTACAATTTTTTTAAACTCTCATACCAGCGAGCTGGAAACAGTTGTGTTTTCATAATTGTACTGCTTCATAATCAGCAAGAATTTCAAGTTAAATATTTACTGGTTATTACTTTGTCTAAGGGAGAGGCCCTCAACCTTTCCCTGCCCTATCTTTTTAGTCCTGGATCTGGAGAAAGTCCTTTAATGTCCTTTGTTTCCTTTAGCCCGAGTGCCTGCTGATTGCTGTCTTACCAGGCAAAGTTAGATCTAGCTATTTGTGTCTAATACTGTCTGGTAATGCCGTCAATCGCATTGGCAACAATCTTCGTCTTAACAGAAATACGGAGAGGAAAAAAGCTTGCCTTTAGCAGAAGAATCCATGAAGTCTGATGGCTGGGCCTTCTCTCCAGAGTTTGGGTTTATGTTGAAGGACACTGGTTCTGTCCGTCTTGTTAACACCCAAACACGTGCTGCAACACCTGCAGAAGTACCGAGATGGGAGAAGTCAAGGGAGTGTAAGTTTGCATGACCATAATATGTAGGTAGGTCAAGATTTATTTTCTTAACTTGCTTCCCTAAGAAACTAGTCTCCTCTACTCATTACCTATCTGTGTGTTAGGAACTTTTGGACCTATTTCACTTCCCTGAAATGTGATGTGTACCTTTGAGAAGGACATTGTAAAATTAAATCAAGCAGAGACCATCGTTGCTCCCAGTGATGGTAAGACTGTGGAGGAAGCATGGCTGAAAACTCCCAGTGCCACGGCATAGAAGTTGATAGTTTCTGAATCTTAAAATCTCCATTGTAAAGAATTACTCCTGTCCTCAATACAGAAAACACGGAGGCTTTTTTGCTGTTGTTTAAAATGAAGAGAATTTCTCTGGGTAAACTTGGGCCATTTAGTCATCTGAGGTTGCTGACAGTTTAAGTAGCTGCTTCTGTTTGGAAATTATTTGTTAAATGAGGAAAATTCAGCAAGATCCGTGCACCCTGTTATCACATTGCAACTTTTAATATGGTCTCTCTTATTTTTACACTGACAGAGAAGTACTTTTCAAGGTATCTTATAAAACAAAAGGGTTTGCAAAGCCCTCAGTTCAGCAAATCATCTATTTGTGATGTAATTAGTCAGATCCCCACTCGTGGCTCCCAGCCTTTATCCTCCCCACACTGAGAAGCAGCAATAGCCTCTGTTGTTTCTTGGATTTATTAATACAGCCGCCCTCATTGTGCAAGATAACAGCACAATAAAATGTATTCCTGAGCTCAGCTGACGAGCATCCTGTGCCCCACGGCATGACAGTGAGGATAGCCTGGTTCTCTACATCAAACCTCACTAAATTGTCAGGAATTTCCCAGTTAGGAAATCACCTTGCCCAAAACTGCTGGGATGGTGAAGATGGTATCTGTGTCCTGGTTAAAATGACTCATGCTGGCAAGTCTCATTTTGCAGGGTACAAATGCTATTCCTTTGCAAAGTACAATTATTTTATGGAAACTTGTTAATTCTTTTGGTAAATTGGTGGTGTCTTAGCGAGGTATTTAGTCCACTACATGTTATACTTTTAGCTGTGCTATCCCTGAACTCCAGCTGTCAGATGCCTTGTTTTCCTTTCCTCTATGTGCCTCTCTTTGTCCAACACTCACCCTTTGGATTTCACAGAAGCTACAGTCTCTTCTTGGACACTCCACTGTTTCTATTTCTATCTTCAGGAGATGCTCAACATGATGTTCATGGGGGTTTTTTTGTTTTTTGTTTTTTGTTTTTTTTTTGGAGTCATGGTGTTTCCTGAAGTGAAACAAATTTGACCTTTCAGGAACACTGCTCTTTACCAATTATCTTTAGAAGAAGTGAAAATAAGAAGGACATGCCTTTTATTAAAATGCGTTCTTGGGTAAATTGGTAATTTAAAAAATCCTGGGAGATGTCCTATGCAGTTAATTTTAAAGGGTAGGTATGCATTAAACCTTCTCAGAGGAGACAAAGGGATGAATATATGACTCTAGTCCCTAATGTCATGTTCACATATTCTGTTACCAGTAGCTTACTGTAATTATTCTGATGAATTTCTACTGTTACCTTTTTTATCACCAGAATCCACGTGTGTAGATAAACACGTAGACATTGTTTTCTTTGTAGAAGTAGGAAGATCAATTTCACTAGTTGCTATTGTACAGATGCATTTTTATATCTTGCATGCTACTTATTGTTTCACTGCCTTAGAGCTTTTAGCCATTTTAGTTGTATATTTAATAAAAGAATTGAATCTCAACCCAGCTCTCAGTCAAATTTATTTTGAAGCAATTTCCCTGTGTTTAAACCAAGTAGAGAGTTTCTTGGTTTAAAAACCAAGTATTCCCCAATGCTTGGCTCCCCAGGCTCAGACAAGGGGAAAACTGAAGCAATCTGTTCCTACCTAGTGTCACCACATCTCACTTTGGTGATCAAGGACTTGTCCTAAGAGTCAGGCAAGCAGGAACCTTCCAGCTACTTATAATATCTTCAGCAATACTCAAAAGGCTACAGAAACTGCCAACAGAGCACTTAGTCCTGACTCTGGTTTCTAGGTACAGGCACAACTTTTAATCCCTGCTTTCAGGCTTGGTACCTTACTAGGTACCAAATCTACAAGAGCAACCTCCCCTTCTTTCCCAAACACTTTGCAACTATTAGCTGAAGGCAGCACTGCAATCCAATTGCTATGTGTTACCTACGTGGTAAAAAAGGGAAAATTCAGGCACACACAGAAAATAACTTGTCCAGACAGTTGCAGAAGAAAATAACTAAGAGACTTTGTTGTAGACTCCAAGTATTCAGCCTTCTTATTTGGCTTTAACTTACTAATATTAAAGTTTAACATACTGGCATAGCAACATATGGGTTTAAAAAAAAGTCCACACCTCCTTTCCTCTCCTACCATTAACAATTTTAAAAACAAGTGAAAATAAACCAGGGGTTTCCAACAGGGAGCTGAGCAAAGACAAAGCATTTAGTTTTCTGAGTATTTTGTATGAATCAAATCATTTAGGGGGACAAAGAGCTTGAACCCTTCTAAATATTTTATTAGTCATCGTGAAGCAATAAAAACTCATGTGTTAAAAACACTTCATCTCACTTCATCTACAATGAAAGCCCAATCAATAGGAAGGACTGTTCTCGGCGTGGTAGGGATGTTCTCTACGTCTTCAGAATATCAGCCCCAAGTGTAGTGTAGAAGGATATTTGGATATTTAGGTGGTAGGGAAGAAAAACAGAATACCTCACTCCCTTAAGAAACTTCTCCCTGGGAGAAGCTCTTTCATATTCCTTTGTCAGTTTATTTTAGGCAGGGAAAGGTGGAGTCAGCTCCCAAGGCAGTAAATTTAACCAGCTCCTCCTGGTACAACTGTTACCATCTAAACTGATTCGAGAACAAAGTTCAAGACATTCAGACTGCAGAAACTATGAACACAGAATTCGATCGTTTCACTCGACAAAAGTGGATTTAAGGATTAAAGAAGCTGCTTTAATGAAAAATCCACACTTCTATCAACCCATCTACCATTTTCAAGGCAATAGCATATTTTTTTTCCCCAGATATTGCCAACTTGCTTTAAAAGTACATGGGATCAAAATGACTTCCAAGTTCAGGTTGGAGTGTTAGTGCTTGTGATGGTGCCTGGGACCACACAGAGCAGGAGCAGCCTGACTTCACTGTCCCCTTCTGCCACTGCCTGTTCACCTCTAGTGATATTTGATAAAAACTCCATTTTAATTTCAATCAATAGACTACATTAAACCATCACCTCAGTCCCTCCAAGGGGAAGGCAAAGCCAGGGAGAAAGCTTAGCAAACACCAAGAAGAAACAACCTCATTTGGATTGTTATTTTTATTTGCATACCAAACACCACTTTAAACAAACCCATTTGGATTTCTGTGTGCGAGTTTGACTCATTATTCATTAGCTGCTGTGTGATGAGTGTGAGCCTGTCCTTTCAAGAAACACGTGTAGAGTGAGAGAAAAAGCCCTGAGTACCAGTGAATAAAGGGAAACCTGAAAACAAGAGGATGAGTGAATGCCATGCAACTCTCTGATTGCTTATTTATCTTTGGCCTTTATCTCCCTTAGAACAGGTCCTAAAATAACAGCCATTTTAGAACTGTTTGGGGACAAAGGAACTGCCTATAAATATACTTTAAAAATAGCAAGCAGAATAATAGGAAGAGTCTGAGTTAACTGTCTGTATGGTGAACAAAGTAAATTAGACACAGAATGCATTTAATTTTTTTTTTTTTAAATGACAGATGAACTTCTCTTTGATTTTTATTTTTATTTTTTTTTAAAGTGGGTTTCTCCCACAGCTGCAACTTAGAAGATTTAGGCACGATTATGGTAGGACAGAGAAGGACTCCCATTCCCTGCTATGTCCCATTTTCCTGCTCTTTGCCTGGATAGGGTGCACAGGGGTTTGGTTTGGGTTTTTTTTTTCCCAATATTACCCTAACTCCAGTTATACCCCCAGTGGCTCTCTCTGATTTACTGATATTAAATTCAGCTCCTTCCATTCACAGGTTCTATTGTCAAACCACTGCTGACCCTGGAAAAATGTACTTTTTTGCCAGTAAATGCTACAGGTTCAACTAGAGAGGTCAACTCTGATTCTGATTGTATGTATGCAAACAGTTTTACCCATTTCTGTTTATCCTGCAAGGTGCACCTCCCTGCAAAAATACTGCACCAAGCAGCAGTGAGATCTTATTTCTGTGGAAATGAAACGCAGAATTAATCACTCTTTCTGCAAGAGTTGATCCTGGTGAGGCCATTCAAGGCCAGAGCTTTAACTGTCAGACATTTAGTGACACCAAACCAGCCCTTCAGGATGTTTTCATAAACTCAATAAATCAAAGACAAGTTCATCTGTCATCCAGCTATGTGGTTATTCATAGCAGATTGTACCTTGCCAGTGAGGGACAAGTCTGTGGTGCAGGGAGCTGATGGAAACAGAAGCCAGCTCTGTCTGAAAAGCCACCAGAACACTGTAGGCTGCATCTACACATACCTCACAACTGTACAGTCATTTCTTCAGTGAGCAGTCCACATCTCTTCCAGGATGATGTTGCCAAAATCACAAAGACCTTTTATTGCCTTTTAGTGACCGGGGTGAAGTGTGGGTCCCTTCAGCCTGGCCCACAGTGTCCATTGACATTACAAGAGTTGAACTGGTAGATGCTGATTGAGGATCTCAAAAGAGAAGCCAAGTTCTAGAGCAGTGCAAGGGAATCCTTCCTCATCAGAAGCTACGGTGGGGCAGTGTAAAGAGTTTGCAAATGACTGGCCACGCCAAATAAATGGTTAAGTTCACTGAGTTGCTCTCCATAGGGGAAAAATAAAAATAGCTATAGCAGCGTGGCTCCGTGGGATGGTCTTTGTGGTTTATGCAAAACATGACTGACAACACGCATGAAAATTTGGCCCCATCTGACACTGTGAAGCAACTGCTTTTCTGAACTGCAACACACTCTGCCAGTAACTCACAGCAATAGATGGGGCCCTGTCAGGGTTTGAAGAGCCCAAAAGGTACAGAAAGAAATCACTGGAGTGACACATATCCTGTAACAACCTGATTGCCACAAAACTACTGAAATGACTGCCACAGTCTGCCCTTAGACGATAGGAATATTAATTTTCATGAGAAATTCCTTTCTGAAAGCATTTGGGCATCTCTCACCTTCCCAAGGAGGGCAGGCTGTGGAACTATGGGTGGAGCATCTTGACTTCACGGCTCACTGGCATCACTTCAGAATCCTGGAGGCATCCAAGAGACAGGTCCAGACTTGAGCAGTGGTGGATTCTGAAATGAACCAAAGGCATGTTTGAAAGAGGACACACGCCTAGTTAGCTACAGCAATGGGAAATTTGTTTAGTCTCAGGAAAAGTCCTGCCAAGCGATGGATTGTACTTAGAAAGCTTTTGAGAGTCTCCCAAAGTGGTATATGAAATAAAACACCCGTAGAAAATATCACAGTAAATAAAACACTGAAACACATCTATGGAGGCAAAGGTATATAGCTCAGCACAAACAGGGATGGCTTTGGGTCTGTGATAGGTCTCATCCCTCACAGACTGGCTCTCTGCTGGCCATGCTGACAGCTTTGGTGTGTTAGGGAAGTTCAACAAGGTCACTGTGGTCATTCCAGCTTCACAGGCACGCAGCAGGGAGCAGACAGGGCTGGGGAATTCACAGCTGGCATTTCTGAAAGAGCCACAGCAGCAAAGTGCCCAAATCAAGTGGGAATTCAATGGCATTTGGATGCTCAACACCCCAGGACCTTTGAAAATGCCACAAATGATTTGAGAACCTGCATCACTCTGCTAGTGAATGAGTCCAGGTGACTATTTTATAATGGCTTCATTCCAGAATGAAATGGAATCTCACCCTTGCCCTTCTGTTTGGTCATGTACATCGAGTGACCAGAGCAAGCAAAGGCAAGTATGGGGGACTTTGGAATCCATAGTGTGGTCACCCTTTGCTGTAGCAACAGGCACGAGCAACACCTTGGCAGTAGTTTATCTTTAAAAAACAAGCAAACAAAACACTCTTTTTCATTCACAACCACTACTCTTGCTCATATATATTACTGTTACAGTTCACAACACATAAATATTGGTTTCCATTGTTGTTAAACATGTAAATATCAGGGGTTTTCCTTCATACAGGTGAGAAAAATTAAGTCTAGATGAGTATATGAGTTTCCCCATGTCTCCCAGTGGCTTTCTTGCAGAGCCAAGGGGAGATGAGGCTTTCTGATCACTACAGCCCTGTGGCACCCTCAATACCTGTACATGACCGTGCCTGTCCTTCCTAGCTGCCTCCATAAGGTGAGTCTCTCTCTCCCCCAGCACTGTAACCCCCTGAAAAAGTACTCTGTAAAAAACCCTGCTGCTGTTGGAAATAGCAATGCTAAGGTAGAGAAAAAACCCACATTGGAGTTGACCTCATCTCAGCTCTAGAGGTACTTCAGGAATTGTTCTATTTGTGTGTATGGGGGGGGGAAAGGAGTGGGGGAAGCAGCCTTCAAATATGATTAAAATATTGTTTTCTGAGAGATGTGCTGTCCTGACCCTGCAGTTAGCTATGAAAAAGGGTACTGGGAGCACACAAACCACCAGCACATGAGTCACTCCTAAAAAATCTTTGAATGAAAGAGATTGTCTAGATAGTGCTGCTCTCCCACCAACAGCACAAGGTGAAACCTCCCTGCTGTCACCTCACAGCTGAAGCTGGAAGCCAGCCCTGGCTGTGCTGATCCCAGCCCCAGTCAGTGGCTTTTGGAGGGAACAGTGCTGCTCACCTGGATATGGGGATGATCAGGGTCAGCAGCTGCTCAGGCATCTCTCTTAAGCCACTGAAACAATAGTTTTCTGTGCTCAAATTGCATCTATTTGTAAAGAGAAGTATCAAAAAGCATAATATTCCTGCAGAAAAGCTAAGGTTGGGGGGCTTTTTTCAGCAAGAAGATAATATCATGTTTATGTAGCTTGCTTCCTTTCACAGTGTGCTTTGTAAAATCAATGTTAGGTGGTCAGAAAAACTGAGAAAAATTCAGACCTGCTGTCATTTCTCCTGCAGCACGTGTCATGTGTGAGGTGAGCTCCCTATTCTGTTGTCGACTAGCGAGGTTCAGTTGTTTGCTTCAAGGTTCTGCATAAGTAACAAGGTAGAACTTTTTTTAAGGAATTTTCTAGGATTTTAATATTTGAATTTTTAAAAGTTTTTGCTTTATACATTGCTCCTTGCTTTTGCAACTTGGATTTCATGAGAAGCTTGAAAAAGAATTATAACCTTATTATTGCATCTTCTAGAGTGGAAATACATTGTTATATAAATCTTGCTATATTTTATAGTCAAGAGACTAGTTTGTTTTACTCGTATTTCATACAGTTCCCATAAGATTTTCAGAAATATGGAAGGCAAATGAGCTTTTCACATCAAAACATCTCAACTTTATACACTTAAACAACAGACCAAACGCAGCAGCAAGCTGTCCCACTGCCTGACTCCCAAACCAGATGACTCAGACGTGCTTGTGTTTCAAGTCACAGAATTTTTTTGACAGAAGAACTTTGAATTAAAGGTGTGCTCTCTCTAACTGTACCTGTGCTGGCAGTACACATCCTTTTATATTGCATGTGAGGTTTGAGCTTGGTTTTCCAAGATAATAAGGATTACACAGTCACATTTCTTACTCCAATGACTTTTGGTCAAGCTCTAGAAAACTCAGTTTTGAGAAGCCTCCTACATTCATGCAGGTTTCAGGTAAACAGGCAGCTGGGTAGAAGATGGAGATGGTGATCAATGCCCTTTCCTCTTTCCTGTCTCTTCCAATCCAAAGGGAAAACTCCAGAGTTCTTTGAATTACGTGCTTAGCACTAGAGATTCAAACAGAAAAGGGCAGGAAAAGAGGTGTCCACAGTGCATTTAAAGCAGCCCATGTTAGGATCTCAAAGCACAGGACAAATACACAGTCCAGTCTCCTCTGGTAAGTCTTGAAGGAACATCTCACTTGTCTGTACGTGGAGGAAAACTGAAGCAGGACATGTTAATGTTTCAGGTGAATGAAACACCTCCTTCAACTCTGTAACTGGCAGCCTCTCCCCTTCTCCAACAATTAGGCAATATTTCCTAGAGGGTGTAACGTTTGCTGAAAGTATTTGCAGTGCCGCGGGTTGCAACACTGCCGTCCTCCCACTCCACGCTGTTCTCTCTGTGACCAGGGAGATGATTAGGTTGGGTGGGTTGGCCATGAGAGGTAATCCAGGAAGGTGGAAGGTAAGGCAAGGACAGGATCCTGACTGGCTCTGTGTGAGCACTGGAGCTAATCAGAGGCATTGTGCACCAACAGGAAAAGATGGAGAATGTTCTTGAAGGTCACTGTGACCGCCGGGGAGGAGGGAGGAGTGCCAGAGCATTCACACCGGCTTGGCACGTCTGCACTGGAGGATGCAGGGCCAACCCAGAGAGACTGAATCTCAGCCAAATTCCACCTTCCATCAACTTTTCTCATCCCTTTTGGGTGAGGGGGGGAGTTACCACACACAAAAACACAGGTTTACCGCTGGATTTTCATTCTTCCTCCCTTGTAGCTCTAATTGAGAGGAGCTGTATGTGTTCCCTCAAAGAGGATCTCTCTCTTCCCACAGAGCAGATTTCAACATCTCAGGTGCTACTGGTAGATATGGTGGAAGTTTTCTGGGCAGGCCAATAATTATCTGTTGTGTCTGCAGTTGGAAGCACTAAAGCCTGGGAGTAAATGCAGACCTTTCCAAGCTTTAGCTTCTGATGTTAACCCTGGAGATGACCTACTCTTTGTGCATATCCAGCTGAGGTCAGAAAAAAACCCCAAAACACCTTATTTTTTGCTCCTGCATCTGAAGGACAGAAAAATCTATATAGAGAGAGGATTTTAAGGATACATAAACAGGCTTTTCTGTCTTTATATTTTTGACTGAAGGTCCATAAGTGTCGAAATCCTTTATCCCAGTGCTAGTTTGGTAGAACACAGTGGCTGCCTGAAAAAAAATCAAGGTCCCATTGTTTTAACCACTTTTCACTGCACTCAGATAATTAATGGTCTAATGAAAACAAAAATGTGAGGGAGGAGAGGCTCCTATAGAAGATTTGCCTCTGTTCACTAAAGAAACAGAAGGATTTATGAGGATTTAGGACACTAACTGCCCTGATACCAGTTTTCATTATTTGATATTTTAGCAAATTTAACAGCACACACTGCACTGTCCCAACTCCAGTACTGAGCATTCACAAAGTCCAACAAAATATTGAGCTGTGCAAACTCTGCCTCAGAAAGGAAAACTACTTTATAGACAAAGTATGTATTTTCGTGTCTTTAATCTGTTGTCCTATCAGTGATTACGCACTGGAGAAGATTAAATCAGACTTTCTGGTTTGCTGTTTGGAGCAGCGCAAGCAGCAAGGGTGTCTCAAGCAGAGGTGAAGCCTGATCTTTAGAAGATTTGAAGAAAACCACAGAAGAGTGACACAAATATGCCAGCCAGTGAGGAGACACTCAGAGAACCGCTTCTCCTATTTTTCTGTGACGCAATTCTGCTCGCCGCGCACACGCCGATGTGCTCAGCAGCCCTGTAACGCTGTCATTAGACAGCTTTATCAAAAATCACACACCTCTGGAGAAATCCCTTTGCATTTTGAACACCAGAACCCCTGGCACGATCACCAACAGTAGCCAGGCAGCTGTTGCTAGGGGATCAGCCTGTGTTTATAGCGCTCAAGGCTTTCTGACCTTCCCAGGCAGGCACGATGGAATCTTGCTGTTTCTAAAGCAGAAGCAGGTTTCTGAGCCTCCTCTCACTGTTGTGAATCCATCGTTCTTCAGTCAGTGAAATAAGGCAGTCTCTGCTCTTCCAGATCTCAAACCTGCTCCATCACAGGTTTGTTTCTTTGGAAGCTCGTGATGGCCTGACTAGAAGCCAAGTGCAAGTTCTCCGAGCCGAAGGCAGGGCAGGGAGCAGTTAAAGCTCTGCTAAAATATTTAGAAACTGCTGAACAAAGGTTAGAATTTCCATTATTTTTTGTCAGCTTAAGATCTGGTTTTAGGCCTGAAAGAAGGGGCTGAAAGGGAAGAAGTTGTAGTTGTACAGAATGCCTCTCTAATCTCCATGGAGATATGGTACAGAGTGATTTATAAGTAAGATGCTGAAGCCGTTTTGTGTCATCTAATGACAGCAGTGCCAACCTACAAGCTAAACAGCATCTGTATCTGTATATCAGACGCAATATCTGCATCTGTATTATGACATTTAGAGTGCAAGTTCCTGGCCCTTACTTCAAACATGATGTGGCAAATCCTCAAAACTTCTTCTCTGAGATCTCATCAGATCAACAAAATTGGGTAACCCACTGTTATCAGATATACTTTGGTAAAAACATGGAACTTTTTGTTGAGTTGTTGCAGAACAACTAGGTAGTACCCCTCCAGACAACCCAGATGATGCCTACAATGTTCTCCTGTGATACAAAAGGCTTTAGATAAACCCTGGATACAGCAGCACCATCTTTTAATTATCACCAGCAATCACTGTATGTATTAGCACCTGTTACTAAGAAGGTGCTACAGAGACATACATCATTAAAGAGACAGGCATAAGGAAGAGAAGAACCCTTTTTCTCCCTAATTCCCCTTGAGGTTTTGCCAGACTGAGGTTTAGAGAACAGCAGGTGCCCTGAGGTTCTGCACCACCTACTTTTAAACCTCAAGATTTTTTTGAGGTGGCTTCTTTTTCTTTAACATGTCATGGGAAATTGCAGGGGTCTTTAGCCTCCAGCTGAAAATAAAACTGTATTTGAACAAATAGAGTTGAACAGTCAGCTTTTGGCTGTACCACAAACTGAGAATCCCAGTCCCACCCGAGTGCAATTATGTAATTATTGCTTGAACTTGCAGACAGGGGAACTGGCACCGCAGTGCTTTGCGACACGGCCACAGACACGATGAATCAGTGACACTGAAACGCTTGTCACCTTCCTTGCCTACTCACTCCAACAAATCACTTTAGGGGAGGACAGTCTTTAATAGGAAAAAAAAAATTCTTCATATATATCTAACTGTAAACTCAGCAGCTCAATATTTTAATTTAGCTTATGGCATTATATCTTCCTACATAAAAGTACTGACAGTCACGAGCACTTTTGCATTTGTCCTCCTTATGGACTCTAACCTACACAGCACGTATGTTCCATTTATTTGGTGTTCTTAGACTGTCTGTTACTTTTGCTTAGAAGTAAAAGTAGCCAATATACATTTCCCTCTTTAATTCCAGCTGATGTTTCAGTTGCCCTACGCTTTCTAAGGTAACCCTTCCTACAAAATAGCTGCAGCTTTGACTCAGAACAAGTCCTTTATTACAACTTGAATATTGAAGCGTGAAACTTACTAAAAATATTCTGTCTACCCTATGTCCAACAGTTATTTGGGATTATTATTTCTGTCTCCAGATGGAATCGCTCATTTGTTGGTTTCATATCCATTGCAAAGAGAAAAATTGGATTTCAGCTTTCAAGCTTCCTGAAATGAAGCCTGTATTTTATCTCAAGGCTGAACAACTGGAGCCTGGTGGTGCCATAGACAAAGAATAACAGATATATCTGAAAACAGCTCCTGGACACCATGAGCAGCAGACTTAGAGAAAGTACCCAGTTACTTACAGCAAATTTAAAAGGCAACCCAAGGCCTACACTGAGCGCCATCAATAGGAAGGAAGTAGAAAGAGCACAAAGATGAGATAAAAAAGCACTCAGATCCCCAGCATGGGCTTATCACTAGAGACCACCCAGAAGAAGCTGTAGGTAGAAAGTAGAGCCCATGTATTCCCAGCTAAACAACTATGTCAAATTAAAGATTCTGAAAACTGCAGAAGATGGTGAAAAATGGCATCTACAGTCAACTGAGCAAATGATGCCAAAGAGAAAAATCCACCTTACAGACTTTCCCAGATCACTCATGACTCTGGCCAAGTGGCTAACAATGGTCTCTCCTTTTGCAGGCCAGGCTGAGATGGCCTTTGTGCCAACCAAGAGGAAAAATCCATGATGCAAGGAAGTAACCGACAACGGGATGGATCTTCAGCAGCTGACAAAGGTGAATCTTGTACCCTTGTTTTTAGCTGTTAATTGTGCTGAGCCCTATGACCAGGTTGTCAGTTGATTCCAGTGTCGAGGGAGTTTTATCTTCTCATACCAGCCAAAGTGCTGGCCACTAACTTGTGACATAAATTACAGACATATTGCACGTAATTCACAACATTTTCATTTAAACCCTGTGAAAATATGAGCCCATTCATTTGCTTCTAAAATAATTCCAGACAGAAATTATTTATATTGGCTGACAAATATCTAGTGAAATTAAAATATTTTATACTAACATGTTAAGTGTTTTGCTGCAAACATGAAGAAAAAGGAAGCTATTCATTAGCAAGCGGTTGCTCTGAAAAGACACCATTACTTTTTAATGGAGAGATAATTTGGCTGAAATGCCACAAATCTTTCAGTGACAAAACCCACAGTATTATTTTTCTGATTTATTCGTTGTTGAACTCCCTACAAATTCCCCAGCTTTGAGCCCTGGGATCTGAGAATAAGTAACAGAACCATTGCAAGGCTGATGTGATTCCTTACCAATCTGAAGCAGAGTATTTCCCATTCCTACCCCTTCAGTCATTGTCACCACAGTTTATGTGTGCCATCCCACTTTGTGGCTCCCTGTCCGGGGGACCTCAGAGCTGCCACATCCCCGGCTTGTCAAAATTCCTATAGGTTTTAACAACTGAAAGAACAATTGTTTCAGTGTATTCTGTATGGCTAACACTGTCTACGAGGCTCTTCTTGCCCTTCTCCCTTTGTACCCCCACACCTCTCTAGACCTTGCAGTCTGTCAGACTCTTCAATAACCACCCCCAGCTTTCCATCTGGATAGCTGAAATGATTTGTGCTCAGCTTAGGGCAGAACTGAGACCCACCTAGACAAGATATCTGAGAAAGTCCTGTGAAGCAGAGGGCTGTCAAGTAAGAGAATGGCATTTAGCACTGACAGACTAGGGCTGATTGGAATGTTCCCTTCTACTACCGAGTTTACTGTATGTCCTCTCTTTTTCCACTTAATACACCACGGTACCTGCTACCAGGTTACATCAGCAATAATTTCTGAATTAAGACAGTGTTCCTAGTGATGGCTAAACCCAACTGGAGCAGTCCCTTCCCTTACAGTGTGTTCTTCTGTAACAGCTGTCTTTCTAGATGTGGATTTTATGGAGATGCCAGATCATCTGAAGTTTCTCAATTTCCAATTTTGCAGTTACTTCTACCAACTCAGAAGTGAAGCTTGCCAAAGCCAAGTCTAATGAGAAAAGAACACAGGGTAAGGCATGCCCTCAAGAAAAACAGCCAGAAGAAGAGATACCAAAAGTACCAATGGGACCAGGACCATATTTTTATATCAGTGGATCTAATGGAGCTGGGCTGTAAGTAGGTCCTCTTAGCAGACTCATATGAACAGTAGTATGACCATATATGAAGTCCTGCAGTGTTATCCATCATCCATTATCCATTTGCCTTAAATAATTTGCCTTTGATTTGCTCTTTTTGGAGTGGTACACCTGAGGAACTGTTTAAAGGTCATTCAAACAGAAAATATCCACTGGAAGGCCACCTGTGGTAGTCAACTGCTGTATCTTTGCAAAGAAACCAAACACTTTTGTTTGTTTAATGCAAGTTTCTGTGTTGGGGTTGTTCAGAAATCACTTAGCTACACCATGTAGCACATCTACTAGCATCATCACTAGAGCCAGGAACAACTGCTGCTGATCAACATCCTGTTGTGATACATGTAAAACAAGGGAAAAATAGGGAGAGATTTTGCACAGGAAAAAATTGTCAGATCAGAAGATCCATCCATTCCTTTCTGAATTCTTCCCAGCGTACTGGTGTTCTTCTCTAGATGTTGTCACCAGCAATCTCTGCTGCAAACAGCACTTCCCTTGCAATGCTTCTATAGTTCTGTCCACAAACAGCTTTTTCTTTTGCTACTTGTCATCCCTCCCTAAACTCCTCAGTGGAGAAGCTCCTTATTAAGACTGGACCCTGAATATTTCTATTCCATGGGTACCAGTTGCACCCTAATTGGAAAAACCCTGCTGAAATGGTACAAGTTCTCATTAGAGCTGCTGAATCACAATGTCCTCAGCATCCTCCCCCCCATCCTCTCAATTTCAGACCAGCAGCTCCACTAGCACCCACACTAATTAATGTTTCACACCTTACTCCAGGGTTTCTGGGCATGTTAGGTCGGGTTCCCACAAAAACTTATGAGGAGTTGAAGGGATGTGACTTCACTAAGTATTTGTTAAAAGCTACTTTGCTGGTTTGTTTTCCATGTGCAGTGTGAGCATCTACTGCCAGAGCAGAGGCTGGCAGCGTATCTATGACAACAGAAGACGGGGATTATGCACTGAAATGGTGTGAAATCAAGTGCCAAGAGACCTATTACCATTTCAAAGAAGGTAGAGGTGCCTGTGGGTCATGAGTGGAAGAGGGTAGTGGGAAAAACTTGAGAATGTTGGACTTGTGACTCCCAGGGCAGAGGAGGTCACCTGGGGGTAGGAGAAACAGGTAATTTTAACTTCTTGGTAGACCTCAGAGGGGACATCAGAGTGAGATTGCCATGGTGATTAAAGAAAGGGTTTTAGACAAGAAAAGAGCTTTGGAAGAAAAGACTCCACTGAAATGAACTAAGTACAGTGAAATGAGCTGTGCAGGGAGTCAAACACAACGATCACAGTCACAGAACCACAGAACCACAGCATGGTGGGATTGGAAGGGACCTCGGAAGATCATCCAGTCCAATCCCCCTGCCGGAGCAGGAACCTAAATGAGATCACACAGGAAGGCGTCCAGGCGGGTCTTGAATGTCTCCAGAGAAGGAGACTCCACACCCTCCCTGGGCAGCCTGTCCCAGGGCTCTGTCACCCTCACTGGAAAGAAGTTTCTTCTCAAGTTGAAGCAGAACCTCCTGTGTTCCAGCTCACACCCATTGCCCCTTGTCCTACCATTGGGCATCACTGAGAAGAGCCTGGCTCCATCCTCCTGACATTCACCCTTTACATATTTATAAACATTAATGAGGTCACCCCTCAGTCTCCTCTTCTCCAAGCTAAAGAGCCCCAGCTCCCTCAGCCTTTCCTCAGCAGGGAGATGCTCCACTCCCTTCATCATCTTGGTGGCTCAATAAAAGGTTGGACACTGGTGGAGACAGAGAAGGGGAGGGGGTGTCTGTCTGTCCGTCTGGACGTACAACTGTCTGTCACACATCCATCCCTCCACACATCCATCCCTAAACATGTCCATCTGTCCGGCTGGAGGTGTGACCCCAGCACAGCCCATCCCGGTGGGGAACAGGGGGTGGGGACAGACACATGGACAGACAGACACAGGGACAGAGAGACACAGGGACAGACAGACAAGGGTACGGATGGAGGCACGGATGGTTGGACAGACATACGGACACACAGACAGGGGCAGATCCAGCTGGACACAAAGACAACGGAGTGTCCAGACAGACAGACGGATGGACAGGGGCACAGACAGACAGACACATGGACAATTCCAGGACCAGCTGG
Source organism: Antrostomus carolinensis (assembly GCF_000700745.2). Lineage (NCBI taxonomy): Eukaryota > Metazoa > Chordata > Aves > Caprimulgiformes > Caprimulgidae > Antrostomus > Antrostomus carolinensis. The sequence goes on along the minus strand of NW_010339577.1, from coordinate 185 downwards.
ATGTACAGACAGTGTCATGGCCACGCAGACACACGGATGGCTGTACATCCAGACAGACAGATGGAAAGTTGGGTGGGTGGTTGGACGTCCAGTTGGACAGACGGACAGTGCGGAGCTCTACTGCCAGACAGACAGACGGACAGTGGCCGGTGCAGACAGACAGATGGAACCTTGTACGTCCGTCC
>NW_010339576.1:0-573 GCF_000700745.2 Antrostomus carolinensis | reverse complement strand
TCCCTCTGTAGAGCCTTTCTACCCTCAAGCACATCAACTCAACTTTGTGTCATCTGCAACCTTTCTGAGGGTGCACTCGATACCCTTGTCCAGATCACTGATAAAGACATTAAGCAGAACTGGCCCAAATACTGGTGAACACCACTTGTGACCAGCTGCCAAATGGATTTAACTCCATTCCCCACCACTCTTTGGGCCCAGCCATCCAGCCAGTTTTCCACCTAGCAAAGAGTACACCCATCCAAATCATGAGCAGCCAGTTTCTGCAAAAGAATGCTGTGGAAAGTTGGCAGCCAGTTTCTCAAGCAGAATGCTGTGGGAAGTGGTGTCAAAGACTTTACTGAAGTCCAGGTACACCACATCCTCAGCTTTTCCCTCGTCCACTAAGTGGGTCACCTTGGCATAGAAGGAGATCAGGTTAGTCAAGGAGGACCTGCCTTTCATAAACCCATGCTGACTGGGCCTGATCACTTGGTTATCCTGTGTGTGCCAAGTGATGTCACTGAGGATCATCTGCTCCATATGCTCCATAACCTTCCCCTGCACCAAGGTCAGACTGACAGGTCTGTAGTT
>NW_010339575.1:1779-9830 GCF_000700745.2 Antrostomus carolinensis | reverse complement strand
ATCAGAGCGAGTATTACGGCCCTGGAAGCAATTATGATTTCTTCCCGCAAGGACCTCCTTCATCTCAAGCCCAGACCCCCGTGGATCTCCCCTTCGTGCCCTCCTCGGGGCCGTCAGGCACTCCCCTGGGGGCCATGGACCACCCCCTGCCCGGACATCACCCCTCCAGTGAGGCTCAGCGCTTCACTGACATCATGTCGCATCCCCCAGGAGACTCTCCCAGCCCCGAACCCAACCTGCCCGGGTCCTTGCACTCCATGTCCGCAGAAGTTTTTGGCCCCAGTCCTCCGTTCTCTTCGATATCGGTTAACGGTGGTGCTAACTACGGCAATCACTTGTCACACCCCCCAGAAATGAACGAAGCGGCTGTGTGGTAGCTTTAAAAAACGAACTGGGTCTAAGTAAGTGATGATCATCTAAGTCTGCTAATTGTGAACGGTGTACAGAAGTGAATGAACAGAACATCTCTCCTGCCCTAGGACAGTGTTTCCTTGGGAACGAACTGAACCCGAATCGCTCCGAGGCAGAGCTTTGCTCTAGACCAGGACAATCTTCACGCGATGGTTGAATCCAACGAGCCAAGGGGACTTTTTTTTTTTTTGTACCATTGACACAGAAACTGGTGAAGCTGTACAGTAAAGTGCTGCCATACCCTAGGATGGCGTTGAGTTTGATTACCCTGTTGGATGTCATCCTAAGAGCCACAATTCTTAGAAACTTCTCATTTGAAAAAAAAAAATTTTAAAAAACTTAAAAAAAAAAAATATTGAATGAAGGAAAGGTCAAAGAAAAAGGGGAAAAAATAACTAAAAAAGCTTGAAGAACTCTAGCGCTCCCGGTTAAGGATGGTTCTGGCATTCTGAATTTGTTTGTTCATTTTTTTTTTTGTCTCTCAGAAAGTTGGACAACAAGAAACTCTTTTTAGCTGCAGCCATTTCAGCCTGCTGACTTACCAGGTGGGACAACTTTTCTTTTTTTTTTTTTTTTTCCCTTTGTTTTTTTTGTTTTCCAAAATAGCAAATACTAAATGTTAAGCCCTCCTCACCAACTCTTCTACCTTCACAAAGCTACACGTACAAAAACCTCCTCATCATAGCAAAGGTCACCACCCAGACCTCTAACGAAAATGACTTGAAAAAAACAAACAAACAAACAAACAAAAAGTATTCTACCTTCACAGAGAGAGAAAAGCTAAACAAAAAGACTCTATTGAACTAAAAACAGTCAACTGTTTACGTCTAACGTTAAATTCAGGAGTTCAATGTTTTACTAATAAATCCTGTTTTCGAACCTCTTGTTCAAAAGCAAAATATTTTGAGCAACCAACCAAAATAGTTCGTTTTCTTTTCTGTAGATGTTCTCACAGATTGCAGGGCTTGTGGTTCACTGTGCTAGTTTGTAAAAGGTGTTGTTTACAGAAGGCAAAGAAAAAAAAACAAAAAAACCCCACAAAACCCAGACAGTTGCCAAATAAAGTAAATATATAGCACAAATACTGTAAGGTGCTTTGCACCAGCAACCCGAGAAGGTGTTTAAAAAGTGTTACAAGGTTAAAAGAAAAAAAAAAAGACAAAAAAAAAAAGACATCTTTGCTAATTTTTAGTCCTGTTGAACATTCATGGAATTGTTAATGACTTATATAGACCCACACAGGTTTTATTTTTGTGTCTTTAAAATAAAAGTCCAAAATATTTAAATTTTATGGTCAAATATGCAGTCAACAGCTGCTACTTTTTTCTTTATATATTAAATTTCTCATATGTCTTTTATTGTTCTAATAAACCTAAGCTTGTGTGACCTCCAGTGCATATTAGACCATTCACTGTATGAAAGAAAACATGTTGGATAAAATTTGTGCGTTTTTAATAAAATTAGAAAATCCTGATGTTTAGATAACTTGTGTTTCATTTGATGTTTGAAGCAAATTTAAATGGATTCTCTGGAGTTAAAATAGCCCTGAGAAAGAATGATCCACTCTCCTGATAATCCTCTGGAGCTCTTTTGCTTTGGCAGAAGCCTAAACCCCGGTGTCGATGCAGATAGCGGTGGCAGCTCCAGCCTTTCTTTCCATCTGCAGCCTCCGTTGTTGAAGCACAAAGAATATGTTACGCTCCACGTTAAATGTCCAAATTGGAAACTAATCAAATTGTTAACTATATTAACCCGTTCTTGGTCTACGTGCAGAGAAAACATATTCAAAATGCTTATTTTATGCTGTAAATGTAAAAAAAATCGCAAAGAGAGGGGTTTTAATTGATCCATTTTGAGTTAAATTAATTCTTCAAAGGTAATTTTTCTTTTTTTTTTTTTCCCTAATTGGATGGTTTTGATCACAGCAGAACCTTAATGTCAGGATAGTAATTTGAATCCTTTTTTTAGAGCTGATACAAAGTCAGTTGTTTAATAGTGTTTGGGATCTATGAAGTTCTCTGAAGGGCAGCCGGGGAGAAGATTTTGCTTTGCACTAATACACATTAATTTTCTTAGAGGGAAAAATGAAACAAACAAAAAAAATTCTGGGACCTTGTGAAATGGCAGATTTAATGTTTTAATTAGAAAACATTGCAGAATCCCAACTATCCAGTTCTCCAAAAGCAAAAGTCTCACTGATTCCGAGAGGACTCTGACCTGTGTTAGAAGCAAAGAATTCGGTTCAGTTCTGAAAAGTCACTGGTTTAAATGTTTTCCACCTGCTGAGCTAATAGAATGGGATGAACCATAATTGCATATTTTCCCTCCTCTCTCAACTAATTGTGGCTTTTTTATTTTACATAGACACAGAAATTTATGCTAAAACACAGACTTCTATGTTCCCAGTGATTTCAGTTATTTATCTCTTTGGACTGAAGGGGAAAAAAAAAAATCAAAATGCTTTAAAGTTGGATGATTTGTAATTTTCAATGGTGATTTTTTTTTATTTATTTTGTTTTTGTTCACAACCTAGTTTCTGTGCCCAGCAGAGAGGACACCTAGATGAAGCAATAGTTCACTTTAACCACAAAATGTCTTATATAATAATATAAAAACTATCTGCAAGGGATCTGTTAGTGTTTCTAAAAAAAATTAATGCTTTATTAAATACAGGGGAGACTTCTTAAACTCACGGACTCCTGTGTCTAACTCATTTATTTGTCTTTTGTATTGTTGCTGTTTTGCATTTCTATAAGCAAAGTAATGGCTGATTTGCTTATTGCAAACTTTTTCTTCTCTGGGCAAGTGCTATTGATAAATTTTGCTGCTTGTGTTTCTGGTTTGTGCTGCTGGTTTATTGTGGAATCAATTCTTTTAAGTGAGAATTTCACCAAATAGGTTTATTTTGATTTTGTAGAAAAGTTGTATGCCAAGTGGTTGGTTTTTTGTTGTTGTTGTTGGTTTTTTGGGGTTTTTTTTTTTGAAGTGAGAATTTCACCAAATAGGTTTATTTTGTAGAAAAGTTGAATGCCAAGTGGTTGTTTTTTTTTGTTGTTGTTGGTTTTTGGGGGGTTTTTTTTGGTGACAAGGTATTTGTACAGTTTATCCCCAGTTAATTTAGGCAGCGATGTGATGTGGTTCAGTTTAGGTCAGTGGTTTATGAAGGGGAGGGAGCAGAGCCTGTCTTTTCCCGAAGCTCCCGCTCCCTTCCCCAGGGGCTTTGCCCGTCTTGGGCAGGGAGCCCAGGAGCCATTCCCATCCTGAAGGCTGAGCGTGTCCTTCAGTGCTTCCCGGGACCCGAGGCCCCAGCGCTTTGCAGATCTGAATTCAAAGGGAGCTCAGTGTTTCTGAAGACCCTAATCCAGCAACAATCGCCGAGTCAAAACTCCTTTTGAAATCATTGTCACGTTGGGTTCTTGTAAGTCCTTGTTTACAAGAGCATTTGCATTGACTTCGGGAGCATGACTGGGGTGGAGAGAGGTCTGCAGGAGAAGGAAGGGCCTGGAAGAGATGTGCTGCTTGGATGGGTTTTACATGTGCATGTTGATTTTTTTACTTGCAGAAGCATGGCTGTGCAACGCGCCTCTGCACGTATGTGCCGTGTCATTTCACGAGCGGTTTCAGGTGTAATTACTCTCTTTTGCTATTTTCTTCCTTGACTGCTGCTGGTTTCGGTGACCTTCACCTTGTTGCCGTGTCCCAGCAGAAGGTGCAGCCGGTGACGTTGAAGCCCGTGCTGACCCATGGCTGCTCACCCAGTCTGGGATGGCTTCCGTGGCGGTCGCTGTCCCGGCACGGACGAGGGAGGCTCGGTGTTAAGCGTGCGAGAGGGAAGACTCGAGCAAACCCCGCGTGTAAGACCCCAACACCATTCACTAGGAAAAGGGTACAAGGCAGACACCGTAAGTATTCTTCATACTGAGCTAATCTATGCGAAGGAGATCTTGTGGAGGCTCATCTGAGTGTCTTTAAAATGCCGTGCGCTTCCAGGACCCAAAAAGCTCTGCTTTTGGCCCAAAGGGATGGCGCTGGGTGTCCCCCGCGCTGCCGCTGTGCGAGGCGATGCTCTGCCCGCTCCCTCCCTCCCTCTCCGCTGGTATCTCCTTCCTCAGGCCTTTGCTTGGGGAACGGGAGGGGATTCGTAACCATCTGCACCCCAGGAGTCAGAATGTACTTAAATTACAATTTGTAGACAAATGATGTATATTATTTTAATATGTGTGTGTGTACCCAGATGCTGAGCGACGGGGACACGATACAAATCTATAAATAAATATAATTTAAAAATATCAGTGGTGATGCACATGCTTTTGCCATTCTAGGAAGTGGCAGACACTGCAGTGTCCTCTCAGGAATGATTCCTTTTGCCATAGTCTGGATTTTTCCCTGAACAAGTGGTGTATTTAAGCTTTGTATGTTCTTACAATATTAGATACAAGCATTTGCAGCCTCCCTTTCTGTTACTACCCCTAGTAGATAAATTCACATATATTAAGATTAAGCAATTGATACGTATCCTTAAATGCTGGGAACAGGGAATTGTGATGCTGGAGCAGGTTCTGGAAGGTTTTTCTTTGTGTCTGTCATGGCACTGGGGTGCTCAGTGTTCCTCATGCCAACAAAATATCCATAAATTATAAATTAAATTAATGGGACCGTTACAAATATATTTTTATGATTACAAATCCTTCTGGGATTGATATTTTCTGTTTTTTTTCAATAGTATCTGTGGTGCTTTTAGCAATAGACCATGGGGTCAGGCTTCGAAAGCAGAGTTTGTTGTTGTCTGGAGAGTTTTGTGTTCATTAAATGCAGAATTGTTATGTAGAAATGTTAGAGTTAATGTGGCCTCGCAGTTCGCTGACCTTCAAACTGCCAAAGCTCTGTAGCTGGGATTGCTGGAAGTGGAATGGGAAGGGTATTTGTTGGGAGACTGATTTTCCTGCGGGGTTGTCACCGTGTGTGTGTGTGTGGGATCGCTGACGGTGGTGCACGTCGCTGGGGTTACGGTGCGTGTCACGGTCCGGTTCTCGGAGAATCCCCCTGGCATAACGCTCCTGGGGACCAGGGCACCACTGGTCTCTCCTGAGCCTTCTGTTACAGGCTCTCTGCAAACTCAGGAATCGCTCTGCTTTGATGGCACTGGGTGCACTGTTTAGAGAGCATTTCTGGAACTGCAAGAATTAGATGGTTTTTTCCTGGCTGGTTTTCATACCAGCTTGCTTCCCGCAGAATCTCGACCTTTAAGGAGGCTGATGGTATCGCACGCGGTTCGGAATGAAATCCTTAGCTCTGCTCATCCAGGAGGCCCAAGTTTGCAGGACAGGTCTAGTGTGATTTTGTTGTCAGGTCTCTATATGGTGTGCGAATCAGTTTATAGACTGTAAAGGTGGGCTGGAAAACATCCCCCCAGCTCTGGTAGAGCTGGAGCGAGACGCACGCCGAGGTGCTGCCGTGAACTGCCGGGAGCGATGAAGCTCACGGCAAACGCCGCCTCGTGTGACGGTGCTGGGCGAGTCGAGAGCGGCCGTGCGCTGGCGTTCCTGGGCACGGGAGAGCGTGCACGTGGGGTTTGCAGCAGCAGGTGTTTTTTTGTGGATGAAAAATATTTTGCTCTGTCTAAAAAAGGGTTTCTTCTAGTTTTTAAATCGTCTCCGGGTGGCCTTTAAAATTCTTACCTGCTGGAAGCACCGTAAGGCTGCGCGGCTATGCAGGCACGCACACTACAGTCGTTGTATTTTTAGACGTAAGAACAATTAAGGGTTGATTAAATCTTTAAAACAATAGTGTTTTTTGAATGAGTGATAGGTTAGGAATATCAGAAATACTCGAGTAAATAAAAACACGGAAGAAAAATAGTAATAAATATTTATAAGGAGCGTGGTTTTTTATGTACATAACCTAAATGTCCTGGGATGTAATTTGTTTTAGTGGATAGGTTTTATGTGTGCTCTTTCCCGCTTCTGCCCAATTTTTTCCTCTTCTTTTTTCTCTTTCACTGACAAATTGTGTTGCTGATTTGAAAAGAAGAAGATCTTAAAATGAAATAGTATGACTGAAATGAAAAAGGTTGGTTTGGAAAATGACATTTGCTAGCCAAAGCCTTGGCAAGATAAGCTCAGCGCCGGCTCGCAGCTATTTTTTGGGGGGACAGCGTGCAGCCCTGTGTATTTGGGTCAAATTCTGCCGTTGATAATGTGATTCAATTAAATTCAGTCGACGTGGCTCTGGTGTGTGTAATTCCCCTGGATCTCTCTGGGAATCCCGTCGCAGATGGGTGCCTGCAGCCCACCTCACTCCGCTCGCCGCGGCGGGGACCCGGCGCCGGGCGCTGCTGAGCGCAGAAGGACACGCGGACGAGCAGAGAATTGCTCGGTGCTGGAGTCTGAATGGCTTGGCGTTTCCAATCTGTTTCTTTCTTTATATTTTTAAGTAAAGAAATGCTCAGAAAAATGGATTCGTGTTAAAAACCTGTAATTATACAGACACAGAAGGATGATACGGTATTTCACTGCCAAAGCGACCATCTAATCTGACAATTTCCTAACAGATGACAAGCTCCACGGATACACGGGAGCAAAAGAAGCTGAGTGGGAGAAATTAAAAGTGCTTTTTTTTATAGTACAGACTATTCAAAATTCACTTGTTTATCTGTTCTGCGTTTAGGGTGTTATTTCCATTTTAGCAAATAAGCATGTAAATAAAAAGTAAAATTAAGAGGAGGAAATGCCAAAGAAATTATGTCACTTAGTTTGATGGCTTCTGCTTATAGTTTCTAAACAGGCAGAGGGTTTTACAGAACGTACCGTGATGCATAAAAAGGCTTTCATGAGCGCCTTAAATTAAAATGTATGGATATAATTTTTGTACAGATATCCCCCCCGCATGATTACGAGTCCGAACCACGGCCGCATGGTTTGAGGGCGTGTGAACCAGAAATTAAAACCCAGCCTGAGAGTCTGATTTAATTACCCTGCTAAGTGAAAGGCAGAAGGGAGAGAATAAACAGCGGAGAAGGAGACTGTCGGTGAAATATTTTAACAATCCATGACTTTGGTAGGCTGCATTTGCTGTTTGATGTTGGTTTATATTGACTGAATCACCTTATCAGAAATGTGGAATTAGCAGCTCCCGCAGGCGTGGGGGCCGGGGCAACCTGACGAGCCCCGGCACGTGGGGGTCTCCCCCTTCTGCAGGGAAGGCGCGTGCGATGCCACCGTGTTTTCCTATTAGCAGCTCCCGCAGGCGTGGGGGCCGGGGGAACCTGACGAGCCCCGGCGCGTGGGGGTCTCCCCCTTCTGCAGGGAAGGTGCGTGCGATGCCACCGTGTTTCCCCCCCCTTCACATTTGCTTTGCACCGATGTAAGTGAGGGATGTGGGACAGGAGAGAGCTCCAGAAGGTCTGTCAGAAGCCCTCGAGGGCACAGTGGGATGGATGTGAACTGTAAGGCGGTGCTGGAGTCGGGATTTACACCGAACAATTGTCCCGTTCGTCTCGGTGGGTGAGATCCTGATCGAGGGGCAAAAGCGCTGTCGCCTTCAAGCAGCCCATTTTTTACTCCCAAGGACTAATGCAACTCACTGTGTATTTTTAATTATATCGGGTATGTTTTATTTAAGCATCACTAAAAGCCTCTTTC
>NW_010339575.1:725-1737 GCF_000700745.2 Antrostomus carolinensis | reverse complement strand
TTTCCCTTTACTAACAGGGCTATTTATTATTTGTTGGGTTAGAGAACTCCCCTTTTTCACTCCGTAAGAGCACAGAGGTTTGAAAATGCAATTATGCAGGGGGGTCTTGGCACTAATTCTTTGGTTAGGTGAGTGGTTAGTTACTCCTAAGTAACTGTTCAGCTACAGACTCGTTTCTGCTACTTAATTTTCTCTAGATTTATTTCTCCAGGCTCCTCCCGTTGTTTATAATAATGGCATCTTTTACTCAGGAAACAAAATATCTGCAAACTCAAAGGAAAAAAATCTAGAAGCAAAGCCAGGGAAGACACACTGTGTACAACTCCCAGTTTGTAAGTTTCCTGGTTTTGATATGTTTGTAAAACCATATCTTAGTTAAAAAAAACCCCAAAAACAACAACAAACAACACAACAAAACAACTCCCCTCCACCAAAAAAAGAAAACCAAACCCAAGCAGAGAGCAGTGCTTAATTGCTTAATTTCACATTGCTGGAGCAATAGCAAACCCACACGGTACATAATGCAGAGAGAATTACAGCTGTCAATCATGCCATGATAGAATTCATACAAATTACAAAAGAAAGTTGAAATAGGATTGAAATACTCAACAGCAGAGAATCCAAGGGGCTTGTTTGCAGTGAAAAGGTGCATTTTCAGTAAACAGCAGTTTTTATATAAATGGAGCTGTGCGTTGTCTTCACAGGACACAATATCCCAGAGTTTGGTAAGGAGAGTCAGAGGGTGTTTGAGATGTTTTGGGTTTTCCCAGTTGTCCCCTTCCTCGGTGCCCCTCAGGCCCCATCCCAGGCTGCTGGAGGCGACGATAATTAATGATATTCCTCTGCCCTCTGTAGGAGAAGTGCCTGCATGAACAGCGCTGCTGCCGCTGCCCCGCACCTTCCTGCCTTCTCATTAGAAACTGGAGCTGGATTAATTTTTACAGCATTTAAAACCAGATAAGGAGTGGGGAAGAGTCTTGTGTTGCCAAGAAGGGGATGAGCAAGCAGCCTG
>NW_010339575.1:354-701 GCF_000700745.2 Antrostomus carolinensis | reverse complement strand
CCCTAGCTCGGGCTCCAGCTGGTACCCAGCTCCAGTCTGCAGCTTGCTGCTGGCAACATCTCAACGCCGGCCGTGGAAAACCCAAATCCTGGAGTCCAGGCTGCTGGCTGTGGGGTGTGAAGTTCAGACCCACGGCTGCAACTCAGAGCCGAGATGCTAACTGGGGTCCCCGCTCCCTTGTAACAAAATACGTGCCACCCTCGATTGCTGTTCCCCAATTCCAGCTCTAACCTTGTGTTTTGGGGCCACGGGGAGAGGCTGTCAGCGGGCACACCCTGGAGGAGCTGTTCTCCTTAACGCTCTCAGCGGGTCCTTCCGCACCGCGCTGCCGCTGCGTCTAGGCCAGA
>NW_010339575.1:0-268 GCF_000700745.2 Antrostomus carolinensis | reverse complement strand
TTGAACTCTGTGGTAACTCTGGTGTAAGGCCCCGTCTGTGCACAAGGACAGGGCTAACCCAGCCCCTGCCTGGACCAGAGGCCAGGAGCTGTTTAACACCCGGGTTAATAAAGGCGTTAATGGAGTTCTGTGCAGCCAGGGCTGCTGCCAAAAGTGCCGTGTTGACTTAAGAAATAATGAAATTATTAAATATTTAAATTAAATAAAGAAATTAAAGTAATATTTTGCATTCTATAATAGGAATTGGGCTTTTCTAGCAGTTCCCCCA
>NW_010339574.1:0-57932 GCF_000700745.2 Antrostomus carolinensis | reverse complement strand
CACAGTAACATCCCCTTTCCCTGCCTTCCCAGTCTTGAGGCACTGAAGTTTGCTACAGGCTCTGTTGTTTGCTTGTTTGTTTTTTAAATACTTATCTTACAAAAACAAGTTATTTTGATCAAGTCTTTCTATAGAAGCATTCCTTCAATTGATGTTTTCTTGTGTGGGCATGTCGTCACCTGTCTGTTTCTGTTAGAAAATTCTCTTTTTGAAAGGCCATGTGTTTATTTTGTTCCTCTTCACTGCTGCTCTTCGTTAATGCCAGCTCCTTTCTCCAGCTTGTATATGCTGGTACCTCTGGTGCCCTGGGTATACATACTGTGTCTCATCTCAGTCCCATCAGAGCTGCCTGCATTCATTCACAGAGATTTAATGGTTGCCACCCATTAGTATAGTGACACTCATCCCTGCAGTCAAACCACAGATGTGTACAGCTAGAGTCCCCTGTTCTAGGAATCAGATCCAGTTTCCTGCACAGTCTCCTCCTCCTCTTTAGTTTTAGTCCTCGAAACATACCATGATAAAACAGGAATGGATCTGGCTTTACAGGTGTTTCTGTTTCTGCAGTATTCAGCTCCTGCAGGCAGAATGTGAACTGAGTGTTCTCTTCAGTATTGATTATCTTTCTGAGGAGGGTTGAAGGGAGAGGGAGGGCTCTTAATGCCTCAGCAAAGGATGTTGGGATTTACCTGGTTAGCACAGTGGAACTATTTTTAATGTGTCAGTTATCAGTTTCTACTTTTCTACTCCATATCCCAAAATCTTGTAATCAAAAATAACTTCTTGAATAACCAGTAGTTTTCTGATACAGGCTCTTACCACAAATGTTTTTATACTGTCATGACAACTAAATGGTTTGATAATACATAAAAAAATCTATTTTACTTCTACTTTCGTATAACATTTTTCCTTTCAACCCATAGTTTCTGATAAGGAAAAATGAAAGTGAAATCCTTAAAAAATGCTGATAAACAAGAAAAAATACAAACCACGTGTTTAAAGATATCTTCAGTCAAATCTGATTATTGCAATGGAAAGTGGAAAATTTATGTGAAGGGTTTATAAATTAAAATTTAGAATTATTTTTTCCTTTGTAGAAAGGATGACATGTTTAGTTCTGCTTAAATTGGTTCATGTGCAACAAGTTGCTCGAAAAGAAGAAAGTGACAGTGTCCTTTTTTCTGACGTGCTGTAGCTTCTTGCACCCACTTTTTGTTAACTGCCTGTATTTTCCACTGGACTGTTTTCTTATCTCCGTTTTTAAAAAGAATTCTCAATAAAGAGATGTGCATTTGGATAAATAGACCGCAAGGTCTCCATTCACAGTAAGGTTTGTAAGAACAGTATTTAGGGCACATGCATGTGTTACAGAGAGGGGCAGAGCTGCATATTTCTGTAGAGAGGAGATATGTAAGTGATGCCAGCCCGTTCCTTCCATTATAATACAAAGCCTTGCAGAGCTCTGAGTTAGAAGTTAATGGGTGTAATCTCTTCCCTAGCTAGGAACCTGATGTAATTTTTGCTTTCAGGTAAAACTTTAGTTTTCTTAAGATGTCTGTTACTTTTCCCCCATTTTCACGTTCAGAGTCCTTCAGTTTCTGTTATGGAGCTTTTTCCAGTGCCCTGCATGCCTTCGGCATATTTTTCTGACCCCAAGCTATCTTCACTTCACTCTCTGAAGAGGGTGCTTGGCCCTGTTTTGCATTTCAAGTACCATGGGAACTGTAGTTTTTGAGGAGTGAATGAGGTGACAGGAACTGTAGGGAGCAAAATATTTGAGTAGAAGTATGTCTTCCTTGACTGGCTGTTCCTGTTTTTGCCTGCAAAGAAGAGCTTACCTCCTGCAATGTCATGTTTGTTTTTGAAGGGAAACAGTGTTCGAGGCATTCCAGTAGAGCAGTGACTGAAAGGGCAAAGTTTGGGCTAAAAATAACTTGAGCCAAGCCACAGGCTGTACTTTTATAAGTTGGTGTGTGTTACACTGCTTTGTAATATGAGGCCAGTACAGTTTATGTGTTTGTATTTGGGCAGTTTGCAACCCTGGCATTGCCAAACAGTTCGTAAGGAGAAAAAAAAAAAAAAAAGGAAAAAGGAAACAGAGGGGACAAGCAGTCTAATGGTGCTCTGTGCTTCCCTGGATGTTTGATTCCAGGGGAAAATTTTCCCATTGTATTTATTTTTAATGACTGCTAAGAGAAGTTTGTATGTATTGTTTAGATTTTGAGTTAAAAGTCCTTTGGATTTTTATAGTGGATTTATATACTATCTCAATATAAATACTTATTTTGTTTTCACAGTCTATTGATGGCTTGCACGAGAAAGGAATGGTTGAAGACGTCCATTGTGGCTCCATGAAGAGTATGCGACCTCCTCACCCTGGAATGGGCCCACCTCAGAGTCCAATGGACCAACATAGCCAAGGTTTATACATACTATGCATGCTGTATGATTTTGAGGCCCCTTTGCTACACAAAGAATCAGTTGTTCCATGTAACAGATTTCCAATTATTTCCTTTCAGCTTTGTTTGGAAAGGCTGAACTGAACTGATACTGCAGGGAAAGGCGGATAACTGAATCCCCTTGCTTTCTGGAGTGTCCATCAGCCATGTATTGGAAAAAAACGCTAAAGTTCAAGTCTGTGGGTAGGGCAAGTAATTGAACTTACAGATTTCTGTATCTACAGAAACCCCACCTAGTTCTTTCCTGTCTCATGGGGCTATTGTAAATGTAAATGCATTAGAATATGATTTATTTTAATCCTGTAGGGGAGGAATGATAAGAGAGAAGAACCCAAGCAAACCTGGAGGAACCTTCTTTAATATCTACAATATTTGGTCAAAGACTGATCAAAGTTCTTTCCAAAATTTTTAATGCCAGAAAATAGAAACTTTTTACCACATTGCTATATGCCTTCTTTGTGTCCTTTAGTTTGCCACATAAGAAGACATACATTCTATAAGCAGCTCAGTATGGTGAAGATTTAACTGGTAACACCTGCTAGTATTAATTAGTTCAGCAGATAAGGTTTTGTGTATTACATAATTAATTATATTACAGCAACTCCTGGAGAATCCCAACTGAAATTAGGGTCCTGGTTTGACACACTCTCTATGAATCTATTAAGAGATAGTCCCTGTTTGATGTATTTACGTATTTATTACGTAGATAATAAAAATACTGGAAGGAGAAAACAGGTATAGATCAGCAAAATGAGTCAGCCTGAACTGCTTTGTGACTTTTCTGTGTGCTGTGACTGAAACCCTAGTCTACAATTTGTCAGCTGAATTCCTGTCTGGGACCTTGAACATAACAAAGTACTGTTTTTCCATTACAACTTCCAATACCAGTTAAGTAAAATGAACTGACTTTGCAGGGACAAATTCTCTATCAGTTAAAACTTTTCCACTGATTTCAATGAGACGCAAGCAGGATCATCCAAGAGAAAAATTTTCTGACTCTGCATTCAGAGACACTCTTTTTCTTGTAATGAACTTGTTCCTTAACATGAACGGAGTGTTTAGTCTGAAGATGAAGATGGGTCCAATTCAAATAATGTGCTCAAAATACAAGAGAACAAGTTGCAAATGCTTCAAATACAGGTAGCTCTGAGTTGTTTTGTTCTTTCCTGTGCTGACTGAGATCAGACTTCCAGGTTGTGTTACTTTGTAAAAAGGTGATTGTATTAGCAGTAGCTGTGGCGGACTAAAGACTACAGATTCCTGATGTCTTTTTGGTGTATGTTGGCAAGTATGCAAGGTAAACAGTGAGTACTGGAGTTCTAATGTCAGCAGGCTTTTTAAAGAAATAGTTAAAAAACCCCACATGTTCTAATATTTTAAATACTCTAGTTGAAATTATCAAGGAGTGTTTTAGCTTTTTTTGCCTCTGTGTCTTCTTCTTTTCTTCTTACACAATTATCTTTTCACAAAAAAGGGTGATGGCACTTGAGGCTATACATGCTGAGGAGAGTCCTATCTGCTAACCACATACTTTCTCCCCATTAATGTACATATCCAAGATAGAAACCTAGGTTTCTTAATAGCCTTTCAATCTATTGGATACTTTCAGTCTGTTTTACCATGGGATTAGAGTCCTGTAAGACAATTGTGTTTCTACAAGTTTTGTGGAAATAGGCATTGTGGTAGAAGAGAGTGAGTTTTTCCATATCCACACTCATGGGGGGGAGGGACAGTATGAGTTATCTGAGAATCCATGGAAAGGTGCATGGTAAATCTTCCAATCCTGACAAAATCTTCAGTTGCGTTTGGTGCATTGTTAGAAACCAAGATTTACTGTAAGGTTCACTTCCTTGTAGATTCTTGGACATCTTGTTGAGATTAGGTTGCAGTTGTGTAACAATGTGCATGTCAAATAGAAATTGCTCCTCGGTAGTTCTGGTTTTTTTCATGGCTTATCATTTGTAGGCCTCAAGTTGAAGTGGGTAAATATATGTGCTAGTTAATGTTACTGTTTTAAGACGTTTGCTGGAAGGTAGCTGAAGAAGCTCAAAACCTCAGGGAGTGGGTGACCCTAAACTTCTGCCATTAGTTTGAAATTATAAGCAGAATGACCATGTACCAGTTCAATGTTGTTTAGTTAGCACTGGTTCTAGGTAAATCAAGGAACATTATCTTTTAATTCCATATCACCTTGTCTATAATTCAGGCCATTAGAATCATTTTATGGAACAACACAGAGTCCTAGAATCCTAGTATGGGCTGGAAGGGACCTTTAAAGGTCATCTAGTCCAACACCCCTGCAGTGAGCAGGGACATGTTCCACGAGATCAGGTTGCTCAAAGCCCTGTCCAACCTGACCTTGAGTGTTTCCAGGGATGGGGCTTCTAACACCTCTCTGGCCAGTCTGTTTTCCACCTATCTCATTGTAAAGAATGTCTTTGTTATATCTAGTCTCAATCTCCCCTCTTTTAGTTTTAAACCATAACCCTTTGTCCTATTGCTAGAGGCCTTACTAAAAAGTCTCAATTTTTCTTATAAGGCCCCTTCAAGTATTGAAAGGCCACAATAAGGTCTTCCGGGACCCTTTTCTTCTCCAGGCTGACCAACCCCAACTCTCTCAGCCTGTCCTCATAGGAGAGGTGTTACATCTCTCTGATCATTTTTGTGGCCCTCCTCTGGACTTGCTTCAACAGGTCCACGTCTTTCTTGCACTGAGGACTCTAGAGCTGGACACAGAACTCCAGGTGGGGTCTCACCAGAGCAGAGCAGAGGGGCAGAATCACCTCCTTCAACCTGCTGGCCACTCTTACTTTGATGAAGCCCAGGATATGGTTGGCCTTCTAGGCTGCAAGTGCACGTTGCTGGTTCATGTCAAGCTTTTCATCCACCGGTACCTTCAAGTCCTTCTCCACAGGGCTGCTCTCATTGTCTTCATCCTCCAGCCTGTATTGATACTGGGGGTTGCCCCAAGCCAGTTGCAGGACCTTGCACTTGGCCGTGTTGAAACTCGTGAGGTTCGCAGGGACCCACTTCTTGAGCCTTCTTGAGCTTATCCAGGTTTATCTGAATGGTGTAAAGTCAGCCTGTCAAACAAATTTACTAATCTTATCATGGAGATCATAAACTAAATTGATTTATTAAAGTGTAGAGAAGTGTGGTGCAGTACAGTATTTGTACAGTCATCAGGCAAATGGATCCTGACCCATGTATGGTGTTTCTCTATGCATCATTAAAACCAGTAATAGTAATGAGAGACACAACTTTGTCTACCTGCTAAAATTATAACAATGCTAGACTTGTTACTGTATCACATTCTAATTTAGGAGAAGGATAGCACTAATTAAAATCAATATAACCTATGTTAACTATATTAAGCTAGTTAAATGACAGATGATAAAACTGCCAGTAAATATAAGATGATCATCCAGTTGTGGATTTTTCCAGTTAGTCTTGTAGGACTATATTTTAGTTCTGTGGTGTTCAGTGTATTAGTCAGTGATTTGGAAAAAAGTGTAAAATCAGCATTGCTAGAATTTGCAGATGGCACAGACATTTAGCAGTAAACAATGAACAAGTTAGTTACAAAGTCTGATCAGGGTGCTCAGTAGAATGCACCTATTTCACTAGCATGGATTTTATGACAGCCAACAGCACTTTGTGTGTAGGAGCAAAGGAGTTTATTGTGTAGGTGGTATGAGACTGTCATACAAATCAGAAAGGCTGAAAAAGAGTTTTGGTTATTCTGCCAGACTTAAACGTGTATTGCCATATTCAGTGTTTGCAACCATGAGATGGAATATACTACCTGCATGCAGGGGCATATTAATTGAGGAGCTGTGTCGCCTTTTCTAAGTAATTAGCTAAAGGCACTATATTATTATTTTGTTCCATTGTAGTATCTACAGTTCAGAAAGCTGTTTAAAAATATTTAAGGTAGCATGAAATGTTTGAAGCATCTTTTAGATGGGGAGGGGCTGAGTGAGCTGAAACTGCATAGCCTGAAAAAGAGAAGGTGGTTCAGAAATACCTGATGGGCCAGAGTGACAAAGAAGGAGCCAGGCTTTTTGCAGTGATTATCAGTGACAGGAAGGACACAATTAGCACAAACTGAAACACATGAAATTCCATCAGAACATGACATGCTTTTACTGTAAATGTGGCTGAACAGTACAGTAGGTTGCCCAGAGAGGTTGTCTAGTTGCCATCCATGGAGACAGTCAAAACCTGACTGGACATGTTGCTGGGCAGCCTGCTCTAGCTGACTCTGGGTAGGGGGCTGGGCTCGATGATCTTGAGAAGTCCCTTCAGCCTTAACGATTCTGTGAAATTGTGCCTTATTTAGAATACAAGTAAAGGAATTATTTGAAACTTGGAAGATTTGGGTATTTTGCCTGGAGAATGTTAAATTCAATTTTTATTCTCTCTGTGAGAGAATTAAAAGGTGACTTGATCAGCCTGCACATTCCTTGGTGATAGAAAGGCTTGGATCCTTTACCTTAAAAAAAAAAAAGAAAAAAAAAGTGTAATGAGCTTTAATACTTTCAAATTTAAATTATACAAATTCAAACTATTAAATATCTGCATCTTACTTAATGAGTATAATTAAACTTTGGCATAAGGATTACCCAAGTATTTGTGGTAGGTTTTGTATCACATGAAATTTAAGTCAACACCGGATGTCTTTCTCATCTGTTCTGTAGAACAGAGGAGGAGACTGTTTGGAGGGTAAGAGTCTTTGGTCTCTTTTAGACAAGTTAGGTAGACTGTTGTAGCCATAATGGTCCCTTATGGCCAGAAATCTGTAAACCTGTAAACAGGCTCTATGATTCTGAGAACAACTGGTACACTAGAGGAAGAAACAGTGGTTTTAATTCTTTGAGAATGGGAAGATTGGTAATCTTCCTAAAATGCTGCTCTTAAGAGCTCTGAGTAGAACAACTGTGATAAATGCATGGGCGTTAGTCCTTCTGTATGCAGTTTACAGTTGGAACTGGTCACGAGATTAGATTTCATTTTAATGTTAAATGCTCAAATAGCAGTCTTTTTAGTATTTTTTTAAAGAAGGTCTTGCAAAAGACTGTCTCCAAGTATGAAAACAGGAATTTTTATAAAATACGTGCGTATGCATGTGGGTGATAAATCAGAAATAAATTGGCAAACTGCATGTGCAGCTGTAGATATAATTTTTGTAAATCAAACGTGCAGTTGTAAATGAATAGTCTTGAAAAAAAGACCACTCAACTTACAAAGAGCAAGTGGACACGGAGTGTTGGAAATAATGATTCTTACAGTCTATATTAAGAAATAATTAACTGACCCTTTTTGAGGTGAGATATCTTACTTTGATGAACAAATCAGAAACATTTGTAAGATAGATCTGCAAGAACTTTGTAATTTTCCTCATAAATGCCTGTTCGTTGTTTGAACAGCAGTTACTGTTCTGAGATTTTTGCATTTTTTGAACTAATGATAATTACTAAAATAAGGTATGCAACTTTATTACTTAGATTCTGGATTTTTTTTTCCTTGGTGCTCAATGGGATGCTGGTCATGCAGAAAAAATCTGTTACTAGCTCAGACAGATTGTTGTGCTTTTGTTGCAGTCATACTGAAACAGGATGGTTTTCAGAAGTCTAACATCAGTTTACGGGGAAAAATATTCTGAGTTGGTATCTTTCTCCTGAACAGTTACTCCTTTCTACTCTTGCTGCCAAATTGGAGAACGAGTAACATCCCTGACTATTCCTGGTGACAAATTTTCTTCTCCTGAAAGTAGACAGAATACCCCTTTTCAGTCTTAATATCTTTCATTTAATTTTGATAGGTTAAATGAAAGGAATATTCATCGCTCCAACTTCATATTTAGCTGAAATTTACAGTAAATTGTTAAAGTGCTAAACAGAGTTGTCTGGAAGATGAAAATTATGTTTAGATTTGACTTCATAAGAGGAATAGGGAGAAATGGCAAAGACGAACCAAATATTTATATAAAATAAAATATTTTAGAAAGCATTTATAAAAAGATAAAAATGGACTGAAACAATGTATGTGTTTTTCTGGAATTTGGAACAAATTAAATGCAGTTATTGTGATACAGCAGTGAAATACAGACCAATTTGAACAGTTCAGGTGTCTTTGCTTGGTATTTGTAAGTGGAAGCATAAGCGCTGCAGGGATTTAAGGTTCTGGGATTTGATGTGTATATATTTTTAGTTATCATGCAGTATTAGTTGCACTTCTTATAAAGATGCACCACTTAAGTTTAACTTACAGAATTCACTAAGTTACTGCTGCTTCACAGACAACATTGCTTGTCCCTACTGTTCCTTCTCTGATTTTTTCAGCCTTTTAAAGATGAAAAAAGATCTGTCACCTTACCCATTTGCCTGACAGCATGAGACATCTCAACAGTTTATTTCTACAGTCCTAGTTTTAAATGTCTTGGACACATGTGGCCTCTCTTTCTCTTTGTTCAGAGTTTCACAAGACTGATGTTAACCCTGGCCACACTACTGACAGTGAAATGTTGTATTTTGCTTACCTTAAGGAAGTTTGTAGGCTCAGTCCAACAAGAACATATTTTCCACTGTATTCCAAGTCGTGCTTTCATACTGTGTATTGTGGGCATGTACTAGATTCCTCATTGTTTTTTAAAACAGACTCTAATTGATGATTGAAGTTATAGTTAACATAAATGAGTTAGACAACTAAATTTCTTCAATCCTATCTGTATCCTCCTAATCCAAAAATTCTTTTACTGTCACATTTTTTAGTAAAAATGTACCCTTGCTGTCAGTTTTAGCAGGATTCGACATACATGATCCTCAGACACTTTCATCACTTAAGTCTTCTTAATTTTTAGTGGGGAGTCAAGACCTCTGTTGAATATTCCGGTGTTTGAACTGTTAAAACCCTGAGTCTTCCTATCTAATTTTTGTTATTAGGATTTAAAATTCGCATGTATTTTCCTATGTTTAGTTGCAGCATTAAAAGTGGAGAAGAAAGGTGTCTCAATTTTTAGCTCTTTGATTCTTCAGATATAAAACAGATGAGGAACATGTTCTTTGCTCTGTTACCTAAAGTGAAATTAAAAGCAATTAGAGCAGAAACTTTTTATACAGTCTGCCTTCCAAAAATACTTGTGTGTGGTACAGTGTTAGAACTATAATTTCTTCCATTGTCATTACTGTAAAAAATACACATTATTTATGACATGTTGTGATGTATTTCTGTTGAACAAGTTGATACTGAAGTGAGATGAAAATAGTCTTTCTACATATGCATGTAGTTAAGACAGCAGTGCTTTTTAACTGCTGAAGACTTGAGAAAAATTTCTGATTTAGCCTCTTCTGTGACCCATTGAAGGATTGTGGAGAACACAGAACCAGACTCTGCTCAGAGGCGCCTAGCAAAAACACAAAAAGTAATGGTCACAAGTTGTGTAAGTGAAATTCTGATGGGACTTAAAGGAAAGAAAATTCACCTTGAGAGTGATTAAGAATCAGCATCTTTGGAGAGTTTCAGAACTCACCCAGATAAGACCTGGAGGAACCTGATAAAGCTTTGGAGTTACCACAGCTTTAAATGATAGGTTGGGCTGTTTGGCCTTCCTTTCCTGGTGTTGGGTGTATCTGTGCATTTTTCAGAACTAAAGGTTATCTGTTGTACTTCACCAGCACATAAAACTTCTCTTGTGCATGTGCTGCAATCTTATAATTCAGTGCTTTTGCCATCTTCCATTCTGAAGGTTAAATTAAACAGAATGGTTTATGGAGAATAGCAAACTAAATTTTCTCTGGGAAATCTAAAGGAAGGGGTACTTGGCAGTTCAGCAACTAATGATTAATGAGCTAGGTATTTAAAAACTTGATGAATACTTATTGTGGAAATTCATTTGTGCCACAGAAAAAATGAATTTTTCTGCTTCATAACAGATGAAAGCATGTTTGCGAAGTTAAAAAAAAGTATCTGTTTTGTCTGTATATTAAACATCCTTATGCATTGTGTCTTTAATTTTTTTCTTTTATGACATGTACTGTTTAAATTCAATCTTAGGAAGTCTTCATGTGCCCTTTTTCAGAGCTGATGTGTGTATGCTCACCTGTGTTAGAGTATGTGTAATAACAGGAAGAAAGCAAATGGTATAGAGACTTTATTGGGACATGCTTGTAAGTGCTTGTATTGTCACACTGCTAAATCTTCTGAAAGTTTTCAAACTTAAAAGGAAAATTTCCATATCCATCACAAAATTGTGGTTCTGTAAATGCCCCATTTTAGAGCCTTTACAAAAGGTTTGGAAGGCTTTTGTTCTTTCCTGAAATATTTTATTAGAATTTAGCTTTCATTCTTACTCTCATCAAGCCTAGCTTCCTGTTGCCAAGAATCCTAATGCATCAGACTTTGAAGGAGAGAGACAATGCTAAGTAATATATATCTAGTAAGCTCAAAAAAATGCCTGCTTCTAAAAACTCCTCTCTACAAAACATAGTGACAGACTCACAGCTGGAACTGTCACTACTGGAAATAAGTGCTCAATGTCTTACACCACAGTTTTAGGTTTTTATAGTTCAGATGGATTTCAAGACACTGAGTCTGAAATCTGTCAGTGATTAAAAGATGTATAACTTGGACACTATAACTTGAGGGGAGAAAGAAAGCTTTCTTTGAAAGGCAGTTTTGAAAACAGTAAAATTCGAAGTAGGTGCTATTTAAAATAAATTCTGAGATTTAGAAATGTAGTGGTATTGGATAAACATTGCAATAAACCCCATTTTATAGTATAAAGCAATAATGAAGTCGTATGTTTTGGTTTTTGTTGTGGCATAGTGGTTGTTCTTTTAAAGCAGTGTTTTAAGCAACAGGGATTTGAAGCTTCCTCTCTTCTTAAAAAAAAAAAAAGTTGAGGCAAAAGTAAGTTAGTGGAAGGCGATAAATAAGTGGAGTAAACTTAAAAGTTATTTGTCATAGCTTTTATCACCACCAATGGATGTATAAGCAACTTTTATATTGACCAAGTAAATAATTACAGTAATTTTAACTTTTTAAGGTCTCTTTCTCCCTTTTCCTTGAACTCCTCACCTCACTTCCCTATTTTTCTCTTGAACTACTTAATTTTTCTTTCTCTCACTAGAGTCTTCCCTTCCTGTCATTGTCTCCTTTAGTTACACGATTGAACTCAATCTGCTTATGTCTTTGTCTTACATGGTCTTTTCCCATCAGAAAACCATTTTTCCCTACTGTACTTGTGCCTCATTTTCCTTTTTTAGACGAGCTGAAATCCTCTCTTCTTTATCCTTTATCTCAAACACTTAAAACCCTTACTTTATTTATTATGTATTTTCATCCCTAGACCTCAGCATTGATGGACTTCCAGTTCTTTAGCACTGTCATCTATCTACTTGTGTAAGTTCTAGTGACTTACAGCTGCTGTTATCTCAGAAAAGTTGAGACTACTTTTGAGATTTTGCCTATGTTGCCCTTACTGAAGGGCCAGTAAGAACAGTGAACCTAAAGAGAGGGCAAAATTACTTGCTTCTGTGATCTGGACTATGTATAGATGAAATTGAAGTCGTTTCACTTCACAGTGTCAGGAAGAGTGGAGAAAGAGTAGATTTGGTGTCCAGAGCCATGAACTATGGCATGAACTTTGTAGTTCAGTGATCTGTGGCTTGCTAAAGAATATGGAAGTGAACCAGAAGTTTTCTTGATTTTTTGAAGGTTTTTTTAGGCTTTTCAAATTGATAAGAGCATTATTTGTGCTCCATGATACTAGAGTGAAGTGGGTAAATATTGTTACCTCTTTTTCACTCTTGGAGGACATCTTTAAAATCTAGCTCTCTTGTCCATTACCTAAAGAATCGCTTTTTATATTTTTTCTCTGACATGCTACATATTCTTGGAAATCTCACCAAAAATCTATGCCATCTTTTTTTGTGAATGCATTGTGAAACTCAACGGAAAATGTAATAAGAGTAATTAAAATACAAACTTAAAACCACTGCATTCACATGTACTATAATAAGATGCACGCACTGTTGGCTTCAGAACTGTGCTTGCTCTCCTGGAACTTTTATCGAGTAACACAATCTTGAGCAGCTTTTTCAGAAGGTGATTTTTGTGCTTGTGGTTGACGTTCCAAGTTCTTGAGCACCCAGATGATAAAAAGATACTGAACGTTCTTTGTCTGGGTCATACACTTAATCTGTATAAATTAAAGAGGAATTGTGTGACAATTTAATGTCATCTGTTTCTGTATGCTCAGGTTTTGGCAAAGAGGGCCTGTATCAGTGAATGAGTATTCCTTGATGTGTGTACATCAAAATAAGCCTGTAATATTAAGCTGTAAAATAGGCACACTTCACTGCATGTGGAAGTGAAATATTTGTCCAACATTCTAATGAAACAGTACCACATCCTAATGCTTCTGTATTGTATTTCATGTTTTAGTTTGTCTTACTCTAAATGTGAGGGTAATTGTTATTTTTAGGAATTATTGGACTATATAATTATAGTTCTTCTTAAAGAATAGTTTATAAGGCTACCTTGATATCCTTGTGAACTTCAGATTGCATTTAGGTTCTTGCAGAAAATAGTACAACTAGCCTGACTTGAAAGAGACGTTTTTATGCTCTGTTTACTCTTAAATAAATGTGATGGAATTTAGATTTGACTAACCAGTTAAGTTTGTGATTCTCGTACCTCTTCTAGGTTACATGTCTCCACACCCATCTCCACTAGGAGCACCAGAGCATGTATCCAGTCCAATGTCTGGAGGAGGTCCAACTCCACCCCAGATGACTCCCAGCCAGCCAGGACCCATTATACCAGGAGATCCACAAGTTATGAATCAACCCAACAGAGGTCCTTCCCCTTTCAGCCCTGTACAGCTGCATCAGCTTCGGGCTCAGATTCTAGCATACAAAATGTTAGCTAGAGGTCAGCCTTTGCCAGAAAACCTCCAGCTTGCTGTGCAGGGCAAGAGGACCCTGCCTGGCATTCAACAGCAGCAGCCTCCCAGTGCCTTCAACAGACAGTCTGGTAAGTGAGTCTGGGCCTTGTGTCATTGTGCAGGTAATTCTTGAAGTTCTACCTGTGGAAAATTAAGGAACGGGTGCTATTCAGTGCTATAATTTGGGACTGTATTCTTGGCTTCTAAGTGAACAGCAGCCTTCGGTATTAAGCTTGAGCAAGTGCATAAAACCCATCTATTATTAATAGGATATTGTAAGAAATGCAATAGAAGTAATTTCACTGTGCAGTACTGTGTCTGTCCTGATTATTCTTGACATTTTTTGAATGTTAATCATACTTTACTGATCACCATTTTACTGGTTTTTGTAAAGTGAATTTTCAGTCTTCTGTCACTATGCAGAGAAGTGGATAAAAAATTTGGAGCCAGTTCACTGATTATTTAAGTTGTTGAAAGTAAAACAAACCATGTATAGTGTGCTGTCAAGTGAAAAACATAAGGAAAAGAAAATGTTCTTATTTTTTTCTCCTAATGGTAATAGATGTGACAGTACAGTAACACACAAAAGCACATTTTGATCCTAAGAAAACCATGTTACATTAAACACCCTGCACCTGTTTGTTTCTGAACTCTTATATTACTGAGTTTGCATTAGAAGTCAAGGGTGAGATTATACTATTTTCTTTTTAGTAATGATTTTAATAATTTTACTGGTCATTTCAGTGGATATGGCTTTAGTACCACGTAAGGTTTTTTTAGGACACATTATTTTAAGATGCTTCATTACATACTTTTTTCACAATAAAATCTATTTGAATCCATATTTAATGTAGAAAAATCCTAGTTGCCTGAATAGACTAGCATGCTAGAAAGCAAAATGATTTTTGAATACTTGGAAATGCTTTGTATGTTAATAAGTTTCTTTCCTCTGTCAAATTGCAGGTATTGGGTTACATACAATGAGTGGTGGGGCCTGCTCCAGGGATGCCTGGACATACAGCTGCCATTACCCCTAAAACTTGGACTGAAGGTATAGCAGCCTCTAATGCTAATTTTTTGTCATGTACAGATTTATAGTTAAACAGTGTGAGTAGAGTTGGGGAAAAGATGCAGGCATAAAAAAAAAGGGAAAGTGAAAGGCATGCAGAAAAATAGTGTAACCTTTACTGTGCCCAGAACTTGAATCAAGGAGAGTCTAACCATGTGTATGTCCATGAGTGACTTAACCACATGAAATTACTACAGTTGTTAGGCAACTTGAACATGAAGCACCTTTTTACCATCAGAATGAAATATGTGAACTGCCTGAGGGACAGCCATAAAAATTACTTAGTAAGTTATGTTCTGAGCATGCTTAATTGCAGCAAGCTTGTCTTTTAACTGTGTCTTTGCTACTGTAAACAGAAGTTTTCAAACCATGGTAGAATTAGTCTGCCTTTGTTTTTTTTTTTTTAATTGGATTGCTTTGAAAGTGCAGTGTAGTCTTTGAGATCTGATGAACAGTGTAACTTTTTTTCCCTTGCGTGATAATCAGGTTCATAAACAAATAATTCAGATTTGGTTTTACGGACTGATTTTATTGTATGAAAGTAGAGTGGAAGAAGTATTGTATGGAAGATAATTAAAACTCCGTAGTAATTTATATTGTTTGAAGTTTGAAGGTTTTTTTCAGAGAGAGATTTAGAAAGAAATACAATATTACAGACTTGCAAATAGCACAGGCTTCTCATATGGTAGAAATGTTATGCTATGTTGTTGCTTGTGGGTAATTCTGGGGACAGTGATAACTCTACTAGTTGATGTCAAAAAAAAAAATCTCTGTCATTAGTTACTTAGAGGAATATAAAAAGAAAATTAAATACTACTATGTAATCAGGTTGTAGAATTGCTTTTCTTGGAGTACTCCCAACAAATACTTAGAATTTGAGTAAGATAATAAAGAGAGGGAAAAGTGTTTCCTGAGAGGTTGTATGTATGAGTTTACCAGGCACAGTGCCTTCTAGCTCAAATGCTGCTACTAAAAAATGCTGGCAAGTACACAGAATTGCTAGATGGATAGTTTTACCTAAATAATCCAGTATGTCATAATAATATGTCTGTCCTGTTTAACTATAAGCGGCTTATGTTTGTCTTTTTTCATTGATGGTTTTTTATAAGAAAAAATTTGTCTATCTTTGCTGTATCTGTTTGGAGGTTTTATTTCATGTATTTTTAAAGATTGTGCTTATTTCTTTACATTTATTTTTCATTCATTATGCAGTTATCCATGGTAGTGTTTGTTTTACAGTTCAGTTTGTATAATTCCCTGAAAACTGAGACTACACAAAGGCTTTTGGTGGGCTTGCTTTCTTTCCTTATTTTTTATAAGCTGAAATGCAGTGTTGCTAGATACAGAATCTACAGCTTCTACTGAAGTTCCTTTTCTGGAGTTTGATGCAGCTGTGTGATGATATCTGAATCTTTTTATCTAGATTTCAGGACGTTGGGTTTGAATTAAGGTTGATTACAAGATTGCACATGTACTTTGTAGTTGTTTTTCCTAGCATGAAATTACTATGGCTCCTTAGACAACTGAGTAACATCTTTATTGTTGCAATGTTTGTTGTCAGTAACAATTTTTGAAATCTGAATGCATGGCTGACTGGTTGTTGTAATGAACTGAAATCTATGACCCTTAGTGTCTATAAATGGCAGGTACTATTTTCATGTTAACTGAGGTGTTAATTTTCAGGATGATTAGAATACTGTAAGGTAAAACAGTAACCAAATTCATGGTATTTGAAATAATTAAATAAAATTAATGGGAGATCATAATGAAAAAAGGCTATTTGTATATGACAGGTACTTCTAAGTTCAGTTATAGAAATTTTAATATGACTATCTAGCTCTGCTAGGACTCTAAAAGCAGACCTACTTGTGCTTGTAGTCAGGCTGTGATTATAGATGCCGCCTTATAACTGGTGCAAGGATAGTGAATGAGAGGCAGAATTAGGTCCTACATTTGCACAAAATCAGATCTACAGCTGTTTTCTTTCTTCTAACACTAAAATTAAAGGCAGGAATGGGAAAAGAAACAGCATTTGTCATAAAGTTTCAAGTGTTTTGTTTTAATTGGGAGCACTCCTGCAATGTATACTTACATTTTAGTATGTTTTTTTTAAATACAGACTGTAGTCTCAGTGCAGTGCTTCTGTTAATTTTGAACGTTTTCCTTAGCTTCATGGTCTGTCTTCAGAAATGGTCTTGATTTTCTTCTTGCATTCTGTATTTCATGTTATGAATAAGTACTTTTTATGATTCAGGCCAAGCCCCAGATATGAGCGTCTCCAATGCGCAGCAAAAGCTTCCCGCACCACCTCCTAGTGGGAGGCCTTCTCCTGCACCCCCTGCTGCCCAGCCTGCTGCCACCATGCCTGGACCTTCTGTACCACAGCCACCACCAGGACAGCCTTCACCCATCGTTCAGCTGCAGCAAAAGCAGAATCGCATCAGCCCTATCCAGAAGCCACAAGGATTGGATCCTGTTGAAATACTCCAAGAACGTGAATACAGGTAAAAGCAAATCACTGCATATACAGATTGTTATTTTTCGCTTTCTCAACTAGAACTCCTTGCAATCCACTACTGCAGTGACAATAGTATAAATTGAGTTTCCAGAGAGAGACTGTGTCAAAGAGAAGTATGGAAACGTCACACCAAACAATGATTTAATTCTACCCCAAGTTATGAACTAGTAAAGCATACTGTCAGTATCATTGCAAACCAGGTAAATTTAAAGCAGGCTCAAGGACTCTACTGGGTTAGTGTATTACTTGGATGCTGCACACACTCAAAGTTAGGAAGTCAAAATCCTTGTAGTCTACAGAGAAACCAATTCAGTGTAGAAAGTTTTCAGAATTCTAAACAAAAGGGAAAGAACAGTGGAGATCGAAGGGCTGGTGAGTTAAGAGTCCAAAACACAAGAGTAGGGAGGGTATTTGAGGAGGTTACATGCAAGATTTAAAAAAAAAAAAGGTTACCAGGAAGCATGATTTTTAAAAGCTGCCTCATGAGTGCCCTAATTAGATAGTGAATTGTATTCATTACAAAGTAAGGAGCATGACATTCCTTGTGGAGTTAGAAAGCGACTTCTTCCCTCTTCCCATCAACAAGACTATTAAACAATTAACCTTGAGAATGTGCCAAGCAGGAGGATCATTACATGCACCCAAAATTTGTTCCTGATCATGATCAGTCAGAGGAAAGAAACTGCACTTAGTGTATTTGCTTGTTTTGGATGGATGGTGCATCTATTGGTTTCTGTAACAATGAGTTTGTAGAGGAAGGAAGCAGAAAGGGATGATGGTCTCACTGAAGACTGGTTTAATGACTTCTGCTTTACAAAGCTTAAACACCATGAAGTGTTTTAGGATGCAGTGCCATGTCCAGAATCCAGGCCTTGATCCCAGAAAAGCTCTTACTTTTTGCATAAGATAATGCTCAATTAATTTATTGGCATGTTGTTGTGGTCATTCTGTCAGTCTTACACATTTTATGTTAGGGCAGAATGACCATGGCTGTTTCAGCAAGAGCAGTCACTATTTTCTAAGATTTTTCAGAAAGCTTGTAGAACATGCACCATTATACAGTTTCTCATTTTCTCTGAGTGAAGCATCGTAGAAGTAACCTTAGCCAAGAATCATGTGGCCAGTGTAGTGTAACTTTTTCTGCATCAGTTAACCTCAAATTATTACTCCTTCTGTCTTTCCAGCCCTGCTCCATTGTGCTATTTGTACCAAAATATTATGTCTTAGTATGCATAAGTGGAGGAAAGTGAGGAGAGACAGAAGATAGCGGTGTTGCATTTCCTAGTGTGGACAATCAGTTGCAGATACAGCATATCCATTAGGTTCTAAAAACCTTGGTCTTCTTGGCAGAGTAAGTGAGGTGCAAGTTTTGATAGGGATTCTTCAGCAGAAGGGTTTTATTTTTTGTGGTAACACATGGATGATGATCCAAGCTTTTCTAATGTTGAACACTGCTGGAATTCGGTTTTGCTTTGTGTACCGGAATGCTTAGAACTTCTGGAATTCTTTTAGTTACTTAAAACTGTGTAAGTAACATCAGATGAAAGCTTTGAAGAAAGGAATTTAACAGCTTTTGTGCTTTGGACAGTACTAGACTTAGCTTTAGTATAGGTAGGCTTAATACAGAAACATGATGTATTCACAGTTTCTTCATAAAAAGGGAGTAAAAAAAAGCCAATATAAACATTTGTAGCCTGAAACCAGTGAAGTTAGTGGAAGATTTGTGAAACAGTTGTCTGTTGAGATCTCTCAGGACTTAACTTCTGTTTTTAATAAAGGGGCATTATACTTTGAAATATCTAGAAAACTGTTTGAATTACTCATTTTCATGAAAAGACAAGATTATGACATGGGTATTTTAGGGGTTCATATTTAAAAAAATATAGATAGACCCAAAACGTAAAATTTAGATATACTGCCTTATTGTGGGAAAGTCTGAGCTTCAGATCTGATTAAGTTAGGAATTCTTGAAAATTCCGGATTAGGTTTAGTCAGTGACTGTGCTGTTTTGGATGGGATAGAGCTAAATTTCTTCATAGTAGCTTGTATGGGACTATATTTTGGATTTGTGCTGAAGATAGTGTTGATAGGACACTGATGTTTTA
The DNA here is from genome assembly GCF_000700745.2 of Antrostomus carolinensis. NCBI lineage: Eukaryota > Metazoa > Chordata > Aves > Caprimulgiformes > Caprimulgidae > Antrostomus > Antrostomus carolinensis. Next base: position 38,833 of record NW_010339574.1, on the reverse strand, counting down.
GTTACTGCTCAGCAGAGCTTACACAGCGTCAAGGCCTTTTCGATTCCTCAGCCTGCCCCACCAGCGTGTAGGTTGGAGGTGCCTGAGAGGGGACACAGCTGGGACAGCTGACCCCAGCTGACCAAAGGGATATTCCACTCCATGTGATGTCATCGTGGTGAGCAGTAAAACTGGGGGGCGGGGTGCTTGGCAAGGGCCCACTGCTTGGGGACTGCCTGACCATCGATTGTTTGGTGGTGAGCAATTGTTTTCATTTGCATTGCTTGTCTTTTTTCATTTTATTTTACTTTCTCTTTTTTATTTTTTTCTCTCTTTTCCTTACAATTTTTTAAAAAATACTTACTTTTAATTATTAATCTATTTTCATCTCAACCCATGAGTTTCTGTCTCACCTTTACTCTTCTGATTCTCCTCCAGTCCCACCAAGGGTGGGAGGGGAGTGAGTGAGCAGCTGTGTGATGCTTAGTTGCTGGCCAGGGTTAAACTAGTGACCTTGAACATGGTGTTTCTGGACTAATGGTGTGAAGTGTGCTGCTGGGGAGACAGTAACTTACTGCTAATTCATGAACTACATTATAAAAAGTTAATTGCTGACATGTTTTGACATTTCTCTTGAAGTATACACACCTCTCAAGTGCATAATGGCAGACTTTTGTGGGAGAATACATGCTACTGCATCCACATTCCGGTTTCTTAATGGATCATGTACATGATTTATGTATTACAGCATGTCTTACACATAGGATAATATCGTAAATGTGAAATACTTTAGGTTTTGCTGTTAGAAAATTACATCTAAGTTGGTTTTTTTTCAATGATAGCAATTCTTCTTTCCTTGTTACTAGGAAGTTATGTAGTTTGTTTCATCAAACAATTAATCAACTAGGCATTTAGAGGTACAGTATGGTATTCCTATTCATTAACCGTCTGCTAAATAGACCAGTACAGATGGAGGAGCAGTAATGCACCTATTAACATATTGTGAGATCTGAAAAATCCTTGAATCTATGAAACTTCAGCAGCCTGAAAAGCCTTGATCTAATTAGAAAAAAAGACTCCAGCATATATTAACAAAGAGAAGGAAAATGGAGAGTTAATGTTGCTGTCAAAGTCACACGGTTTTACCGAGAAGCTATTTGCAGCATATGTTGATTTGAGGTGAGATTATATGATAATAATTGTTAATGTCTGTGATTAAAGGTGGATAAAAAGAAACTTAGATATTTAAAATTCTTACTAATAAAATAAGTTTAAATTATTCATACGTGGAGAGCTGTTAAACTTGTGTTCCTTGAAATCTGGCCAGAATGAAGAATTTATACCAGGCTTTCATAAACCTCTCCTTAACACTTTCTTCTAAACAAAGTGCTGCTTTTTAATCTCACTGAATAGATCTCTTAAAGCTAATGATGTGTGTAATTTAAACTTGTTCTGTTATGTGGAAGGGCTTTTTTCCACCTTCTCATTGCTAGTTACAAAAAAATACACTTGCTAGTGTCCTGTAGATTGTGCATGGTTTCTTTCTGTTATCTGCAAAGTCTCTTCTTATTTCTCTTCATGGCTCACCACGTGGCATCCATGCCAGACAGGTTTGAATGTGCAGGCATATCCTCTGCTGTTGACCTCAGTTAATGAGGAAGCGGTGTGCATCTCTTGTTTTGCAAAGAGATCTCTCTGTAGATACACTAACCACTTTCTACATGAATGAAGATAAATTACTGAACTGCAACGATTAATTAAATGTATCCTCTAAACGATGAGATTATATCCTTCAAGTGCTTGTAAAAAGCATCTTTGGATTCTGTTTACCTAATAGTATTTTTCCATAACAATAGAAATAGTCCAACAAACTGCAGCCATTCTCTTTAAAGACTGGTTGTGGTAAGAAAGACCTCAAGCAGTTGTTGCATTCTCTTGAGTTGAGATGTTTATTGTGAAATTCTTTTAAAAAACCTACTGGCTGCTCAAGAAAATACTGCTACTGTTACTGCTATTGTTAGTACCCCAGACACTGTTGTTACTACTTCTAGGAAATTCTGAAATGAAACTTCAAAATATGTTCCTTTTCTGTTTTATATAATTTTTCTTTATTCTTCCATATGTGTGCTGTAGCTTTTCATTGGTATTTACACGTTTTTGACCAGGACTTTTATTTTAATAAAAGTTTCAATGGGAGTTTTCTGACATGGTATCTGTACTAACTTAGAAATACTGATTTTTTAATATTTTTTTTTCCTATTCCTTCCCTCTGGCTGGATTATAAAAGTAGAGTAACCTCCCACAAAAGCATAGAGGTGTCATTGTTTGTAGCTGAGTGCAGACCTCTGTTTTTGCTATCATTTCAGCTTATGGAGGAAAAAAATTGGAGGAGAAGTTACGCTGGAAATACTAACTGTGCTATAATTTAATGACAGAATTTCATGTGCATTTACTTCTGATCAGCCTTTTTATAAATTCAAGTTGAGAAAAGCAAAGAAAATTATTAGCAGTGTCAAGTTTTTCATATGGGGTGGACTGCTTAGTGTGATGATATGACGTAATAAGCCTACTCTATAAGCTTGCATTATGTTTAGTTATATCTCAAGAAAGTTATATATGTGGATTTTTATTAATAATTTAGACGACAGAAATATAAACCCCAGCCCAATGATGGCTATTGCTTGAATTTCTCCTGTGTAAACTTTTACGTCACCAGGAACTTTCACCAATTTTGTACCTGGAGTTAAAGTAACAAGCCAATTCTGGCAGAACTAATAAGTGGACATTTCACTTCATTTTTGTATGCAAAATGACTCATCCATTTAGTTATCTAAAACCATAAGCTGTGTTAGGAAGAACCTCAATAAACTTTTTGTGCTCATACTTGTGCATATTCCAAGAAGGAACACTCAATGCTGACAAAAAAGAAAAAAAAATTGAAAATATGTTCAGTATTCAGCTGCCTTACTAAGTTCACAGCTCAGTAGAGAAGTTTGGAAAGGTTATGACTGCTCCCCTAAAGTTTCGTCAAAGTCAGTGAAACTAGGATTTGACTATAACTGTTTTGTAAGGTGATAGTTTCAGGGGAAGCATTGCAGCTATTTGGGGAGTGAAATAGAGTAATAAATCATAGTAGTGATGCATGATTACATCCATGTGTGAATAAGCAACAGACAGAGCACCCATCAGTGATTTAGAACAGTGTTCTCTTTGTACATCTTGGCTGCTTTTTTTGTATGCGTGTACATTAGTGCATCTAGTCTCTAAGAAAACCACTTAGTTGTCAAGATTTTGCACCCTTAGGTGCACAAAAATATTTTCTTAATAACTGGAATAACCAGTGACAGGTGAAGTTGTACAAAATGTGGACTTTTTTAGTATCGTACATACACTTGAAAGAAAAAAAAATGCCAGTGTCATTTTTTAAATGAATAATTTTCTTGCAGGAATCATTAAATTCCCTGGGCCTGGACAAATGTCTGTAGCTTTTCACGAAACTTCTTGTTAGGTAGTGACCTTCCTTGATTTACTTTTCAGTCTGTATGAAAAATTTAAGTAACCTAACTCTGCTTCAATTTCCTGTTCTCTTTAAGGACGCTGTTAGTCTTCTGTAGTAATGCAGCATTACCTCCTTTTTGTTATTCCAAGAACTTCAGAAGTCTTTCAGTAATATAGAAAAATGCATAGTTTTAGGAAGTTTAGTGGTTTTAGGAAGGAGTACTATTACAGAAGAGATACTGTCTGCAAATGTACAAGTGATTGCAGTTCTTTTTCAGATTATACATAAATAGTGATGCATGCATTTACTGTGAGATACTAGTATTTGATTTGTTCTGACTCTGTGTATCCAGTGCAGCCATTTTGCCTGATTTCTGATCTGCTTTACAGTTGCGAGGTAAAGTTGTTGAGTGTATGGGAGTTTATGTTGCTAAGCTAATACTATGGGGTGATGACAGGGTGAAAGAGCAGGGGAAGAACAATCACTGTATGCAAAGAAGCCTTCTAAAAGGTATTTTCTTTCTCCCTTCATGGCAGTTCCAAAGTCCTCATTGCAGGAGAACAGCAGCAGGCATCTTTTTCTAATGTGGTCGGATGTTTTGTGCTTTGTCAAAGTAAAGAAAAAGGAAATTTTGTGAGTCCTCTGCGGTACAGGGAGATGAGATACTTTCCTGTTCCTGGGCCTTTACGTTTTTGATTTTGGGAGAGAGAGGACTCTCTGGTTTGGGGGAGGGTGGGAGGAGCAGTGTGTGTTTGGTTTTGGTTGGAGTTTTTTTTGGTTGAGGGCAGTGTTCCAGTTGAACTTAGATGCAACTTTTGGGTAACTTAAAATTTTGGGGTGTGTTGTTTTAGTGCCTTGGCAAAATTTGCAGTTCACAGGAGTACTTACTTGTAAAAGAAACCACAAAAACGATGTAACTATTAGCGCTGTGATCTTAGTTTTCAATGTAAGAAGTACAAAAAAACTACGTTCTGTATAGCTTGTCCATTATTCTCTCTTTTTCTCTTTCTTGAAGTTGCAAATGAATGCAAAAGGAGCTTGTAAAGGAAGAATGAAATAGAATCTGATTTACAGTGTAACAGCTATGTAAATGTGAATACTTTACTAATGAACTTTTCATTTGTCAATAAAATTAAAAGGGTAGAATTCCAGATATTAAGGAAAGTTCTGTGTCATCACTGACGATGCTGTGCATAAAATAGTAACCATCAAAGAAGCTTGAAAACAGAGTCCTGTATAGTATGAGTAAAATAAAATTCCCAAGTTTCTTTTCACGCATGTATTTTTAGTCAAAATTAAAAGAAGGGCCAAGAGGTGTTTTCTTTATTTGACAATTTATTTTCAAAGTGAAGAAGGATACCTAATGTCATCTCTGCAAAAGCCTGTTAGTTCAGAAACAATTAGTAAAAGCCAAATAAATGCCTTGAAATAAATTGCCTATTTTTACTGTATAATTTAGATAACCACTTAGAGATTTATCCTTGTGTCTTGTCCAATTTTCTGTCTACATAGGCTTCAGGCTCGAATTGCTCACAGAATCCAGGAACTGGAGAACTTGCCTGGTTCTCTACCCCCTGATCTGAGAACGAAAGCTACAGTGGAGTTGAAGGCACTTAGATTACTGAATTTCCAACGCCAGGTAATGCCTTTTGCTTCACAAAAATTCTCATAGAGGTCACAGACAAGCACGTTCATGTAGCACAGAAGAAACTGGCAACACTGAACTTTTTACTGAGTAGGAGATTTTACTTGAGAGCAAACTTGACTGATAAGCAAGTCACAGACACGTTTAACATAGATTTTTTTTTTTTTTAATAAAAATGTGCAAGTGTTCTTTCCTCTTCCTGCTTTATCTTCCAGTTTAAAGTGTAACCATAGAACTGTGTCTCTTATAATGAACATGGCATTGGCATAAAGACAAAACAAGAGCTGGACAAGCTACAAGCTGATTTTCAACACAAATCCCAACAGGCACCTCTTTATGGACATACTTCATATTTGTCATGAATCCTGTTACTTTAGGAAGAGTTGTATGGTGGTGTTGTGGTATTTCTCTGTGATCTGTTTTCAGGATTTCTGCTGTGGCACACAGACTTTGAAAATTAAGCATAGCAAGATCACACCTAAGATACAAATTAGATGTTGAGTGCATGTATCAGCAAATGAGATTCAGAAAAGGAGTCACATGGCCAGACTCTTACGGGCTTCTTGCCATTGGCTTTTCCAGCTAATTTGGAAGAACAAAGAAGTGATTTGGCAGGTCAAGCAACAGTGCTTCCTGACAGAAGAAGCCTTGGCAGTAGTTGTACCATGATGTCCAAGTCTTCCTTCCCTCTCCCCTTGGCACTCCTTTGTAATGAAGTTTTGTCAGAGGTTGGCTGAAAAGCAGCAGTACAGCAGGCTCTCCCTGCTCTACTGCTGGGACTGTGTCAATACTGTTCCAAGCCCTTAATATTTACCTCTCCCTGCTGTCTCCTGTGCAGCTGACAATGAAACAAGTTGGCAGCTGTGTTCAGGTCCAGCTCTAGGAAGTACGTTGTTCATTTGTGTTTTACTTTGAAGGTGTAACATCTTGGCTAGCCTCTTTCATTGCAGCAAGACAGTCATTTGCCCCATCTTGTAAAGAAGGAAGAAATGGTAATTAAGAGTGATTAACACTTTTGGCCATCCTGTGGAGACTTAAGATTTGTTCAGAGGGACAGACATAGCTGCTGCAATTGTATAGATGCTGGATCTTTTCAGATCTGTAATGGAAAGAGAAGAGGAGGGTGGGTCATCTTCTAGACTGTTACTGTTTTACTCTGCCATACCAAGTGTTTAAAGTTGTTTCTCCATGTATTAAAAATGATTATTTTTTTTTAAGTATTTCTTTTTTCCCCCCTGGTAGCTGAGACAAGAGGTGGTAGCCTGCATGCGTCGTGACACAACACTGGAGACAGCACTGAACTCCAAAGCCTACAAACGAAGCAAGCGCCAGACTTTGAGGGAGGCCCGTATGACAGAAAAGCTTGAGAAACAGCAGAAGATAGAACAGGAGAGGAAGCGCAGGCAGAAGCACCAGGTATTTTAACTTTTTAGCTGTTTGTCCCATGACAGAAATGCACCTTGCATCTTGTGTGCATCTTCTCTATTACATATTTTATTTAACTTTGATGTTTCTAAGATTAAAAAGCTCCAAATCATGTGATAAGCAACTGGAAAACTATAAGGTTATAACTTCTGTATTCCTGATTTCAAATACTGTGCTTTGTCCCAGTGCCTGCACTAACTTGTTTCTGTTTCTAGGAATACCTGAATAGCATATTGCAGCATGCTAAAGATTTTAAAGAGTACCACCGGTCAGTTGCTGGAAAAATTCAGAAACTTTCTAAAGCTGTGGCAACTTGGCATGCCAACACTGAGCGTGAGCAGAAGAAAGAAACTGAGAGAATTGAGAAAGAAAGAATGAGGAGACTAATGGTAAGGAATAGAGGAAGGAATATGGTTATTTAGGCTAAAATTGCCTACTGTATCCTTTATAATATTTCATATGCATTCTCAGCCACATCTTTGTATTTCCTTTGCAGAGCAAAGGCTCTGTAATGCAAAAAGTACAAATTTAAAACTACTGCAGTGTGGTTATGTGTATTTCTGATGATAGTAGTTAATGTAACACTGTTCATTTTAACCTATAGCTACTTCTTTTTCTAAGGGTTTTGATAAAAATAGTTGTTTTTTCTACCGGCATGTGAACTTAGCACAACCACTTCTGTATAACATCACTTAATCTCATTAACTTCATGTACTAAAACTGTTTCATAATTGCAGGGGTATTAGTCCATTATATAAATACTGGACTGTGTTTTATTTCTAGGTTCATAGTTTTGAAGATTACATATGATTAACTTGTTCTTGGCATTACTCGTCAACTTTTACATAAAGCTGATTTCACATGCAGAAATACATAACTGGTAGCAGTAATGCATGTATCTTGAGAATTAAGAGCAGTCAGTTCTACCCATTAAGGACCATACTCTTTCTTGCTATTTCATAGTTTCCCTTCCTTGGACTTGCACAGCATCAGCTGTATTGTTCTTAGGACAGATCAGAGTGGGTTTGTCTATAATCATGTCTTTTAAGAATGTTGTAGAACCAATCAATAGGCTGTCTACATTTCAGGAGTTTAAATAATTCTGGAATTTAAAGTGTAGACAGATTAATGCCTATGCACAAGTATGTTAGCAACTGAGGTTGGAAAAAATTCTTCAAGACATTGGTTAGTTCTTTTTAATGCTTTATTAACACTTTACCAACATAGAATTGAATGGGAATTGGCATTCTTGCTTTGAAATATACTGGCAAAAAACAATAAGTATCTAATATGGGTGCAGGTGTAACGCAAAACTTTAGTCCACCTCCAGAATCTGTTCCCACCATGAATAATAGCTGAACAATTTGGCTTTAAAAATCACAAATGAACTGTAGAAATAATTAAATATAAAAGTAATAAAGACTTAGAAATAAAAGTGCATGTAAGATGTAAATGAAGGACTTGCATAGGAGAATAATAGATGTTTAGGCCCTAGGGCATTTCTTAAAGATGAAATAAAAACAGTAAAAGATGATAGATATCTGACCAAAATAAAATTTTATTCTAATATCTAAAAGTAAAAGATTTTTATTCATACTGATAAAAGTACTAAACGCAAGTCTGCATCCAGCTCCCATGTTCTTTTTCTAGGTATGGGCAACCTACACTTTATGTCATTGAAAAATCATCTCTGTAGGAGACTTACCAAGCATCTCTGTTCTGGGACATTGTTATTTGTTTGATGTGACATTAAGTTTTGTTTTTTTTTTCCCCCCCTTACCTGTTGTAACTGCTGTGGGTTTTGCAGTCATTAGTCCATGAGAGTAGGAGATACTTTGGATCATAGAGTTCACAAATCCAGGAGTCACTCAGGCTGTCAGGGAGCTCTGTAGTCCAGCCACCTTCCCAAAGCAGAGTCAACATCGAGCTCAAAGCAGGTTGCTCGAGGATTTTTTCATTCATGTCTTGAAAACTTCTAAGGTCAGAAATGCCACAGCTTCTCTGCCTGTTCAAGTCCTTCTGAACAGAGTCCTTGAGCACATTGACTGATATCCCCCAGTTTGGTGGCATCTGCAAACTTTAGTCGACTAGAGTGCCCTCAGTTTCTTCCTCTGTATCACAGATAGAGATGTTAAACATAGCACGTCCCAGGACAGACCTCTGTGGTATCCCTCTTCTTACTGTCTCCAGATAGAGTATGACCCTCTGCAGCCCTACAGAGGAGGACTTGGAGGTGGATGAAAACCTGGACATGAGGTAGCTATGTGCACTCATAGCCCAGAAGGCCAACTGTATCCTGGGCTGCAGCACAAGAAGAGTGGCCAGCAGGTTGAGGGAGGTGATTCTGCCCCTCTGCTCTGGTCTGTTGAGACCCCACTGGGAGTATTATCTCAGCTCTGGGGCCCCCAGCATAAGACAGACATGGACCTGTTGGAGTGGGTCCAGAGGAGGGCCATGTAAATGATCACAGGACTGGAGCACCTCTCTTATGAGGATGGACTGAGAGAGTTGGGGCTGTTTGGCCCAGAGAAGAGAAGGTTCTGTGGAGACTTTATAGCAGATTTCCAATACCTGAAGGAGGCCTACAGGAAAGATGGGGAGGGACGGTTTATCAGGGAGTGTAGTGATAAGACAAGGGGTAATGGTTTTAAACTGAAAGAGGGTGGATATAGATTAGATATTAGGAAGAAATTCTTCACTGTGAGGGTAGTCAGACACTAGAACAGGTTCCTCAGAGAAGTTGTGAGTGTCCCCTCTCTGTAAGTGTTCAAGGCCAGGTTGGATGAGGCTTTGAGCAACCTGGTCTAGTGAAAGGTGTCCGTGCTCATGGCAGGGGGGGGTTGGAACTAAATTATCTTTAAGGTCCCTTCCAACGCAAACCATTCTATGATTCTCTGATTCTGTGACCCATTAACATAAATGTATGACCCTCTGGGCCTGATCATCTGACAAGTTCTTTACCCGTCTAGTTGTCTACCTATGCAGATTAAAATGAGCTTACTAAGATAACACGTGATTATTGACATAAGAATTGGTTGGTGTTTCTTTAGAAGCACTTCTGTCATGACTGTTGTCTGCTTTGTATTGCTAGGCTGAAGATGAAGAAGGCTACCGTAAGCTGATTGACCAAAAGAAAGATAGACGTCTGGCCTACCTGTTGCAGCAGACAGATGAGTATGTGGCTAACTTGACTAACCTGGTATGGGAGCATAAACAGGCACAAGCAGCCAAAGAGAAGAAGAAGAGAAGGAGAAGAAAGAAGGCAAGTAGTTACTGCTGGTGTTTTTAGTGCTCCTCTTCTTCCAGATCCAATTTTCATGTTTTAATGTTGATAAATGTCGTGATACCCAATTGTCATACACATACCAGAGTAGCTAAAATCATCTACACTGACAAATTCTTAACACTGAGGGAACTCTGCACTGAAATATGTAAGAAATTTACTATCATTAATTCCAAAGAAGGTGAGAAGGAGGCAGGGTTAGAAAACTGTGGGCTGTAACATTTATTTGCTGATAAACTTTCTACAGGTAAAATTGAGTCAGACATATAAATTAGGATTGAAGTACCCAAAAAGGATCCAGTGGATCCAAAATACGTTGTATGAAGAAGATGGGAAAAGTCTGGTTTGTGTAGCTGTTTCATACAGGGTAACATTTTTAGACCTCCACATTCTACACTTGGCTCAGTCCTTTTTGTAGGACCATTGGAAACAGCTGGAGAGAAAGAACTTGGGTAGGTTTATTATAGTAAATGGGTATTCTGCCAGTAGTATTCTGCTTAATTGAAGCCTTTCAAAATTACCTTTCTTCATATGAAATATTTTACCCCGTGAGAGAGACTCGTTTTGGAAACTGAACAGTGCTTTTTTAAAAAAAATAATGATTTGTCATTTTTGTGACCTCTGAGTCCCTTTCATCCCTGGCAGGATGGATAAGAGGATTTTTATAATCCAGTTCCATGCCTGGTTTGCTACTAATTACTGATACAAATATAAACATATTTACATGGTTTAGAAGCATCACTCTAAATATACTAATAAATACTAGCATATAAAAAATTTCTAATTTTGGAGATTAATGGCCTACAAAATGCTCCATCTTCTATCCCTCTCCAAAACCTCTGTACTTTTTGTTGAGAATATATTCTTAACCTAGGAACAATCCCCTGCTTACCGAGTTAAGATGTAAATTAAACAGGGTCCTTGACCTGTATTAGCAGTAAGAATAAACCTGATGTAATGTACAGAATTCACAGTAGAGATGAGATAGTATTTGGAGTAAATGTGCTGCTCTAATGAAAACTATTAATTCCTTCAACAATCCACATCTGTGGAATGGTTCTATTTCTATGTCAGTTTAGCTGAAGTATGTATGAGGAACAGAGTATTTTCTGGCTGTCTCAATAAAAATACAATTTTCTGTCACTGACATAAAAAGGAAATATGCCTCATAAGTATTCAGTGCTTGGAAATTTCCCAAACTAAAACCTAGAAGAAGATTAGCACACAAAAATCTCAACTCTGTCTTGATTATCTGCAGGCTTTTGTTTGTAATTAAGTACTTTCCACCAAGCTTTTTCTCATCTGTGAAGGATACAGGAGTGCACACAAATACTACCCTTTGTTTTAATTTATAATTGTATGAATTCATTGTTGCGTGGCTGCAACACTCATTGAAGTTAGTGGACACTGTGTCTTTTTCTGAGTCACACACTTCAAATACTTAGCCTTTCATGTTCTGTGATCCAGGTAAAACACAGTTTAATCTATTAGCACCTGTAGTTAAATGTTTTGTACTTACAGAGAAATGAGAGAGGAGCGTTCTTAGGATTTTCTCCTAGAAATGGCAATGAAGAAGCACTTCTTGTCTTTGCCAGGCTCACATTATATAGTACCCAAGTGAATCCTATATTCTTATGCTTTTTTTTTTCCTCTCTTCGCCTTTTTTTTTCTGAATTATGTTATCATAGAGGTGTTACTGATGGGCTCAGCCTTGGGCAGCAGCGGGTCCATCTTGGAGCTGGTGGCATTGGCTGTGTCTGGCTGGACATGGGGGAAGCTTCTGGCAGCTTCTCTCACAGAAGCCACCCCATGTTCCCCCTTCCTGCTACCAAAACCTTGCATCACAAACCCAATACAGTTGTTCAAAAAATATCCTCAGTCAATGTAGCTTGTTCAGACGAGGCCAGATATATGCTACTGTAACTTGTCTGCCCCTCTGTTTACTTAAACTCTTCGATTCTGAGAGAGTTCCTTTATATGCCAGCAAACGTATCTACTGCTCAGGAGTGCTGAAGCAAGCAGCCTTCAATCTCATATTTGATGTTGTTCTTGCTGAGCATCATCTATTGTTGCATTGAGTAGGACCAATGACATTTGTGTTGCCCAGTGAAGTATTTATAAAGCTCTCCTTCAGGTTATTTTTTGGATATTAAAGAGTATTATACTTCGTAATATTTTAAAGGCTTTAGACTGTAATTGAGCTTAGCCAGATTTCCGTTTTTGGTAATTCTAGTGAAAGAATAGTTAACAAAGATAATTAGGCACGTGTCCTGAAGTATGAAGGCTATGTAAAAGAAATAAGAGTATAAGTTTTTAAAAAGTAGAAGTAACCCATGTCTGCTGGTGCATGTTCATTTGAAGTTTGTGCCTTGGAAAATGGATTTTAATGGTAAAGACAAAGACTCAAGGCTTGATCTGACGCAGATGTTGAGGATCATCTCAATATTCAGAAGTGCAACTATTCCTTAAGTAGTATTCTTAAAAAAAACCATCCCAAACCAGAATTATCTAAGTTTCTTACACACATTAACAGCATTTGGAAGTTGTTTATCTGTAAAACACCATTTAAGAGATCTGTTCTTGTTGTTAGTCTGATCTGTTTACATTGGTAAGCAAAATAAAGCTGTGCTGTAGTACTACAAACCCTGCACTGCAACAGGAGCAGAAGCTGTATTCTATCCTTTCTTGCTCATTGTCAGAATTGTTTAGGAAGCTTCCAACTGAGAAGCAGAACTATGTAATCAATTTTCTCATACTCTCTTGACATTTTTAAGTGGGGTAAATAAGGACAGGCTTTGACAAAGACACTGCTTATTTCTTGGAGTGGTGCTTGGGGAGAAGAAAAAACCTAAGAACTGGAGAGTTCTCTTTGTCTGTAATTTGAGGAATTGTGGTCTAGACTAGATACTGAGCAAAGAACTTCCAAGGTACCCCTTCCTAGTTCTCAGACAAAAAAAAAAATTGAAGTGCCTACACAAATATACAATCTGTGATGCCAGGTGACACCTCTGAATCTGAGATTAAAGCATGTTAGAGGAAATCAGTAGTGAATCACATAAAAATTAATTACTGTTTTATTTGTATTAGCACAGTCCAAGCAGCTGAGGTCCAACTTGGTTGGACCAGAAATTCAGTAGGCCAGCCACTTCTTAGAAGCAGATTTGTCACTGTGACTAGAGGTGTTGTAGGTACCATATTCATACTAGTAAATGGTTTGTGTGTAATAGTAATTCTGTGCCTGTCTTTACCTATATCCACTCACACCTTAAATTACATGCATCTCAGGCTATTCAGAAATAGAGTGAAACATATTTGTGGTCCAAAATGCTGACGTCATATAAAGTATTCTCTTTATACTTGTAATCTGACCATGATATTTTCACTTCCTTTGTTGTAGAAGGCTGAAGAAAATGCAGAAGGAATGGCATCTGGTCTTGGTCCTGATGGAGAGGTATGGACAAAGTCGTTTTGTTTGTTTTTTTTTAACTTTCCAGTGATTGTTCTGCGTGCTATTGCTATAGCTTAAAAAAGCCTCATGACCACAGATGTTCTAAGAAGACCTGATGTTTAGAACCAGGAATAAAAATTATCTAGATTAACATTTATGCTAGCCTGTTTCCCTTCAGAAAGTTGAAGATTAAGAGGAAAATATGTTGAATCTGTCAGTGAGTATGGTGAAGAAACCCTCTCAGCTTTTTTATATGCTTGAAAGTGAATAGTTTTCTTGCAGTCCATGTCTAGACATAATTTACTTTCTAAAATGAAGTTGTAAACACAATATATTCTAGCTTCTCATCTTTATAAAATATATTGTTGACATTGCATGTAATTACCTTTCAGACACAGGACAGACTATAGTAGTATGATGGCTTAAGACATCTGAAAGTTCTTTCTTCCTCAGAATCAAATGTAAATGTGTAATTTTTCTGTGTCATTCTTGGAATGATATTTTTCATTCAGTAGCAGAGCGTATGCTGCCTCATTAAGAGCTCTTCTGTTAATTCAGTTTTTCTTTTCCATTTATTTTTATATAAAGACTTAAGAATCATATTTATTGTTTTAGTTTGGGTGATATTTTTGCAAGTGATATTTTTGCTGATATAGTTAAAGAGTACATCAAGATCCTTTAATATAGTTATGGTCACACAAGAAAAATGAACATAACATTCCTGAAACATCAGTATTTTTTTAAATGGGGTAAGTTTTTTATGTTGTCAGTAACTGTAGTTACCACAGTTCAGAATTACTTCTTCATATGTATATATTAGGAAAAGATTCTTCAGTAGAAACAGTATTAGAAGGCTAGAAGTTTTTAAAGTAGAAAATCTCTGATTAAACAGGGCAAAAAAATAACAGAAAAATTAATTATAGTATTCTGGTTTTGTTAGAGCACCAGAACAGGTAAAAGGTTTTGTTATTGCAGGTGTTTTATCAGCTTTATTGAAGAAGTCAGGACAGTGAATCTTTAAAATAGACCTTCTTTACTTAAGAAGTTAGCTAAATTGTTACATCCTTGTTTCTGCATATGAAAGAAAAGGTTATAAGGTCAGTGTGTTTTTTTTGTTACAGATGTTCATTGGTTTAAGTAACAGGTTTAAATACCTATGAGCTTACATACCTTGTGTCTCATTTCACAGAAACCAACATCGCATTCTTTTCTATGCTGCTAATGTTAATGTATTTGGAATACTGTGATATATTTGTGGATATTACATAGAATATGTTACACACAGAAATACTGTGACTCAGTGTTTGCTTGATAGCCATGTGGGAAGCTGTGGCTCGGTAACAAAACTTCATATGTATGTTCAGATCTGGAATTTTGAAGGTGCTGTTAGTTCTCTTTATTACGTATGACAAGCATGAAATTCAGTTACCCTATGGTATAAAATTTCATTTGAAATTTTAGCCTATAGATGAAAGCAGTCAGATGAGTGACCTTCCAGTCAAAGTGACTCACACTGAAACAGGAAAAGTTCTTCTTGGACCAGAAGCACCAAAAGCAAGTCAGCTGGATGCTTGGCTGGAAATGAACCCTGGGTAAGTAGTTAGCATACAAGTAGGATACTTTTTCTGTTTGCGTTGATATTTTACATGGACTTAGTTATTATTTTTTTCTTGTTTTTTCTAGTCTAGTCTAGTCTGTTCTGTTCTATTCCATTCTACTTTTGAGTTATTATATGAAGGCTCGGTAGGAGATATACTGAACCTAATCCCTCTTTTTGTTATTGTATTTCATAATTTTTCTGTTGTCTTTGTACAGCTATGAAGTTGCTCCTAGGTCAGACAGCGAAGATGAAAGTGGCTCTGAATATGAGGAGGAGGTATGTGTTTTTTAAAAAATACTTTGACAAGTTTTACAGTAAAAGATAAGTACTTACTCCATGTGGTATTTTCCTCTTTTCCGTAAGGAAGGAAGGGAAAGCGATAGGTGTGTAAGTGTTTAAGAATAATACAAACAGGAAAAGTAACTGGTTTTGTAATTCTTTTCAATTCATAAGCAGTTGTCCTTTATATATGCTGCAAATGCCTAACTGGTAATCAGGGTTAGGAAAAGTAAATATTTTACTCTGACTATTAGTAATCATGAACCAGATACTACAGGCAGGTTCTTATTTTAAAATATATGTCAGAAAAGACTGTATTGTGACTTTGTGCTGAAGGAAGTTTACATATTTAATGTTTATGCATTGGAAGTTTTATTGGCAGTTCTGAATAACACGGCTATTATTTATATAGTATGTTTATTAAAGAGTTAGGAAATATGTCAGGGATTTAGGTTCTGACTGTTCAGGGTAGGCTTATTTGATTCAGTACTTTAATGGTGATTTTAATACTATTACAAAAATTCTAAAAAGTACCTTAAAATTAACACACCCAAAGGTCCCAACAGTGCAGGGTTGTAATATTAGATACTATGAATAATCAGTACCAATACTTGTCTGAGGAGAACAGAAGGAACATGTTCAATCAACATGCTAGTAGCAGAACTAGGTATGGAATTCAGACCTCCTAAGACTATCAGTCTTTACAGTGCCAGACCAAGTGACCACTGAAACTGACTGGACTGTATGATGTTGAAGTATATGCCTTTGTAGGACTCATTACTGCTAATGTAATTCTGCAAGACTCTCATTATTAAGATAGGAGGACTTGATACCTGTCAGATTCTATGAGGAATGTTAAAAGACATGTGCCCGCATTTTTAGCACAGGCTCTTCAGCAGCAATATTGTTTAGAGCTAGGGAAATAATTCTTAGGAGAATACACTTGACAGAATTTAGAGCAGTGTTTTGTTCAGCTTCATTAGTGAGATTTTAAGTTGTTGGTTATCTGTTGCAACTGTAGCCAGAAGACAAATTCAGTTATTTTAAAAAGAGCAAAAATGTGTTCTGTTTTTAAAAAGTTAAGGAACTAGAAGCCTAAGTCAGCAGTTCTTGGCAGTTTTTTAAGCTTTATTAAATTATCACACATATGGGATATACATGGTATTGGAATCCTCTTCATGAACACGGTAGACAAAGTAAGACTTTTAAAAATAACATCATTAATGGGAAAAATACTTTTTATTTTGAAGTACCATGATTTCCTGTTGGTTAATGTATGTCAAAAATTATCTTTTTGTTATGCTGCAGTGCAGTTCTGTTGCAGAATAGATGTGAGTTGAACTTCGTTATTCAGGCTTCTGTCATAAAGCACTGACCACTGAAAACTACCAGTATGTGCATGCTAGTTGAACGTATGACTTAGGAAGATGTTGCACTTCCCAGTAGCCTTTTTCTTTTTCTTTATTCTGTAGGATGATGAAGAAGAATCAAGCAGGTTAGAAGCAGATGAGAAGATACTCTTGGATCCTAACAGTGAGGAAGTTTCTGAGAAAGATGCAAAGCAAATAATTGAGTGAGTGTTCTTTAGGTGCTGTTTTTTATTAGAAATTGCGTTTTCTTACAGTGGCGCTTACCAAGAGTAGCTTGTTCTAGATTACAGTAAGTTGTGGTAGCTGCTCTGGCATGACCATCTGCAGGAGAAGGAACATGATTGTTTGATACTAATTGTGTACTGTTCATAAAGTACCTTGCACTCTTTGTGTACTTGCGACAGTTGGGGATTTGCAGTGTTTCTTTAGACATATGAATGTGGCTGTGATCAAAAACACTTGTTTGTTTGTGGGAATTCACTTTAGTTCTTCTTCTGCTTTCCAGGACAGCCAAACAAGATGTGGATGATGAATATAGCATGCAATATAGTGCTAGAGGGTCTCAGTCCTACTACACTGTTGCTCACGCGATCACAGAAAGGGTGGAAAAGCAGTCTTCTCTTCTTATTAATGGCACACTAAAACATTATCAGGTGAGAAATCATTAAAACCTTAAAATATTTAAAACTTGTAATTGTGCTCGTTATTTCAATGTGGTATTTCAAGTGAGAAACTGAAAAGCTGTTAAGAAATACAAGAACTCTAGTAGGTTAGAATTTGGGAATTATATGGACAAAGCAATTACAGTTACCTATCACAGATGATGTTTTGTACATGCTGCTTGAATAATAATACCAAATTTCTGCATATACCTGTAGCTTCGTTTTTCATTGCAGACCAATAATATTTTTGTTTTGCTATCCTTCTTAATCACCTGGAATTTCAATTCCTCTTATTGTTTTCATTTGTGGTGGGTTAACAATATTTTTTTCTTCCAATATTTAAAAGTTAGGATTTTATTTTTCAGTTAACATCCTAATATTTCAATACAGTGATAGATAAAATTTGGAAACAAAAATATTTTACTGTGGAGATTGATGTCTCCTTTTTACAGATGTTTAGTGGATTTAGTAACAAGGAACTTCTGTTTTGTGACATAAGCTAGATTAATGTGTGATTGAAAATGTCATTGGTATATGTTTTCAGCACTTCTGCTGTTGTACAGTTTTCTAGAAAACTCCCAAGAGCCTGCATCTTTTCTGCAGTTAGAACAATATTTCTACATCTGTGTAAAAAAAGAATAATACTTACTTACCAAGATGTCATAAGGATGTGTATGTATTTCTGGTTGCACAGAACTAGGAGGAAGACTGTTTCCTAAGTGTGCAAAGCATTATGATTACAGCCCCTGCTTCCTATGCTCCTCAGTGCTGTCGTCTATTACGGTAGCTTGTTGAAATAATTTAAAATTCAAGAGTTAAGCTGATTCTCTTTTCAGAGCATTTTAGTATTTTTATATTTGGCTCCTCACTGTGGTACATAGTGGGAAGACGAGACAGTGAACAAAATCTGAAACAAGAGGGTTGAGTCTGGGTGTGCAGAAGAAGACAGTGCTGTTGTGGAGCAGGGGGTCGAGAGGTTCTACCTAGGAGGTTTTCAGTTGCTGACCATATAAAGTCTTGAGCAACCTGGCCCCAAAGCTGGACCTGCTTTGGGCAAGGGATTGACTTAGAGACTGCCTGAGGTCTGTTCCAAACTGAATAATCCTATGGTTGTAGTTGTTCATAGCAAAACTCCACTTAAATTTGTATTCTGTTTTGAATCCTTAGCACTTCTAGGTGTCTTTTGTTGCCCTCAACAAAAAGAGGAACGTGTCATTTGGGGACTGATTTTGAACATAATAGGTTAAATAACTTTTCTGGCACCATTGTGACTAAGACAAGATAGAATCCCATCATACAGAGAAATATGCCACTTTCTAAGCTATGATGCCCTCTTTTTCTTTTTTTTTTAGTGGCCTCATTGTCACTATGTTGTCTAGCTTGTGGACCCAGTGAAGCAGGGAGCCAGCAGATGCAGTCAGCAGCCTTCTTTACTGTATAATCCTGGTTCATTGTCTGTGAAGGTTTACCTGATGTACTAAATGAAGAGTGTATAACAATGGCTATATTGGCTTAAAGTGCTTATGGGTGGGAAATTAAGATTGTAATAATTCCTTTACTTCCTGAATTTTGAGTACTTATGAAACAGAAAAATATTCCTAAATTATGCAGATCTGTGTATTGCAGTGTAATGTCCCTGCCTGCCACAAAGTATTGTGGAGTTATGCAGACACTCACAGTGATTAGAAAGTAGAGCAGGTCCTTTAGCTGCTCAATATGATATTTAACAGTTGAATAAGTAATTTGTTCTTTATGGTGTCTGTTCTATATAATAATTGCACAAGAGGTAAGAGGCACACTTGTCTAAGGAGCTTTATGTCAGGAGTGTTGAGACTTGGCTTTGGTTCTAGAAAGAATATTCTGAAGGAGACTAGGAGACTTCTGTGACTCGCCCCTTCTGTGTTTCCCGGTCATGTAGATTTTACATACTTTTTCCTTGTCAGCTTTTTTTCTGCTTTTCCATGTTTCTTATTGTCAGGTATATGTTAGTGGAGAAACTTCAATTGACGTAGAAAAGACGGTTTTCCTTTTTTCAATTATGAAGCTACTTTGTAAGTGGGACATATGGTTGCAGAACAAATTCTAATCAACTTTTGGTAGCCTGAGTATTTAATACCTAAATATAAATCAGTCAGCATGTACATAAAGGCAGCATTATTTTGGATACTCTCACAGGGACAACAGAATGTTACTTCAGGCATGTAGTGTTTTCTCTCTGAACTTTCTCAGGCATCTTAATTTACTTCTCTCTCTGTGCATGAGACACACCAAAAGTCTGGATCTTAGAAACAAAAACTTTGCACTTGCATGAGTAATGTGATACACACACATATGTGTAAGTCTGTGCGACAAGGGAATAATCTGAGTTAGTGCTTTGTAGCAGTACTCCTTGGAGTGTGAGACTCTGTTATGTAGATGTTTCTTAGCTACAGTACTCTGTCTTCCTTCCAGCTCTTGGATTTTATACGCAAGGTTTAATTGGACAAAGGGGACCTACTCTTGTCATTGTGGAAGTATGGGCAGTAGACAGTAAATGGGCATGTGCCACAAGAGCATTAGCATACCAGTGATGCAGTTGGCAAGTGTGAGGCTTACATGTTTTGTGCAGATTTGATACATTTGGTTTTGAGCAATTTTAATTGACACAGGCAAATGACATGAAATATACGTAGAACATTTAACATCTGACAGTGTTGAAATTGAAGAAAAAAGTCCTATAACCTTAAGTATTTCTCAACCTTGTATGTCAGTGCCTGTGTTGCTTTGTGTGTAGTACAAAAAAACCTTCACGTATGAAATCTGACTTTATATTATGGGCTCTACTAAACAGGAATGATTATTTTCATAGAGCGGTTGGCAGAAATTTATCTTGGTTTGGTTTTTGTTGTTGGTTTGGTTTTGGGGGTTTTTTTTGGGGGGTGGGGGAATGTGTTAAGATAGCCAGGGATATAGTATTATAAAGGAAATCTGACATCTAAGTAGGCAGGGACATCAGAACCTTGGCTCTTTAGTATTAGTGTTAATTATTTGTGTGGGTTTTAAATAACTGGAACTTATTCTTCATTTCAGCTCCAGGGACTGGAGTGGATGGTTTCACTCTACAATAATAATCTGAATGGAATTTTAGCTGATGAAATGGGACTAGGAAAGACAATACAAACTATTGCACTCATCACGTACCTGATGGAGCACAAAAGACTCAATGGCCCCTATCTCATCATTGTTCCCCTTTCGTAAGTAAAGGATCTCTCTCTGCTATTATCATTCTAGGCGTTGCAGATTGGTTTATTCGGAACACACACTTGTTTTTCATGTAATGACAAGATGAGGTGCACAGTGGGATTACACTGAGCGTGTATTCAGTGTTTTCTTTGATGGTTTCTTTCCAGGTAATTATCTGGCATTCCAAGGGTGACCAGAAGACTGATAAAGCACTTGGTTTCGATAGTTTCACTGCCCACTCTTCTGGCAAACTGAGCAGTGAATTTACCGTAATTCACTCTTAAGCCACAAGAGGGGGATGGTATTTTTTTTTCATATTGCATGCCTGCAGTTCCCCGTTCAACTTTTAACTGTGATATTAAAAATCTGTTGCTTAATTCTTTAAACAACTGGCACCCCATCTGGTACTAAGTAATTATGTTTTAATGAGGTTGGATAATCTTTTAGGTACTGTATAACTAGCCCTGGATATAGCCTTGATAAGTAATAGTCACACTTCAGTCAAGGGACCAGATTATCATTGTTTATTGTGCTGCCCCGTTTTGCTTTTCCTTAGCTTTCCAAGATGCTGCTTGTTTTATACATTTCTTTTAATGCACTTTCCTTTTTCCAAAGGTCAGGTGTGGGTTTTAGTGATTTGAAGTGCTGTATTTTAAATAAAAACTGTCAGGCATTGTAAAACTAGTGTAGGATATTAAGGGATTGTTTGCTTATTTTTGAGTGTAATGACTTGGTTGATATGCAGACATTCCCTACCCTTTTTGTTAGATAATTTGTCTATTAATTGTGCTGAGCATGCGAATGTGTGGTAGGCTTGGAATAAATTCTATTTGTCAATCTCTTTTGATTTCTTTTGAGGTACCCTGTCTCCCAGCTGTGCTGCAGTAGTAACTGATTGACTAACATAAATACCACAGCTGTGCCTAGTTGTATGGATACAAACAATGAGCTCTAGTGTGAAAAGAAATGTCTGGGAGAAGATCTATACAGTAAATCAAAGTTAAAAATAAAGGAGAGTGTTACTAATGTCAGATTCCACAGGGGCACAGTAAAAGAATCAGATTTTTTTTAAGTACTCTATAATGATCTTTTAATGTTTCTAAAAGAGAGGAGCTGAAATTCCTTGTATGCATTTTAAAAGCTGCCTTTCCCTTCCTCTTCTTAATAGGTAGTACTGCTGCCATCACAGGTCCAGTGAAGGAGAAAAAAAAGAAAAGAGCGTGGAACCAAAAAAAATCAAGTTTATTTTTTGCTGCTCTATCATGAGAGTAACTGGCTTAGCCATAAAAACCTATTTGTTCAAACAGCAGAAACACAATGCAAAAATAGACTTGCATAGTGGCACTGGGTGGCACTATGAGTAGTTCTACTCAAGTAGAACACAGATGAATTCTCTTACTAACGTCATGAGGCTATATTTGAAAACTTTTAATGTCAGATTTTGGATGATAAGTTGTACAAAAGAACTTACAAATCTATTTTTTATTTAGGGTTCTCTTTCTTATCCTTAATATGCTCCAAAATACTAAGATGCATGTAAAATACTGCTCTGAATTGGTTTCAAAGATGCCCCTGAATATGAGCTGAAAGAGAGTTTCATGCTTTTTTTCTGTTTACTCCCCTCTTAGTAATGCTTGTATTTTATTACAGAATATAAAGTGCATTTTTAAAATATACTGTTGATTTTGGGGGTGAATTACATGAAATAGGTTGAAAAGTTGGCAACCACTTAGAAACATCTATAAAGTTTGATATGGAAATGATAAAATATATTACTTTTTTTTTTTTTTTATAATCTCCATGATAGGACTTTATCCAACTGGACATATGAATTCGACAAATGGGCTCCTTCTGTGGTGAAGATATCTTACAAGGTTTGATTTGCATTTTATATGATTATAGAGTGGAAGGAATGAGAATAGAGAGATTTTTCCTCTGCCTTTGCACGCATTTCTAAACTGTTTGCTTGTGAAGTTTTGTCATGTATATCGAGTACTAGGCAGTGAGAGTTAATCATACTAAGAAGATGACTGGAATAAACTGTAATTACTTTCACATAGTGAAATGCAGAATGAAATTATTAATTAACACATTGCAAGGCTTGTGATGAGTGTAATACAAATGATAGTTCACCGTTTGTACATAACTGAATACTTTGCTGTTTGGCTACTGTAGTAGTGGTATGGCCAAGCAATTTGTAAAGACACTAGACCACTAGCTATGTGTTTCCAGTGCCCTATAAACAGAGCTTTACAGTCTAGAAAGTATTTAGCTTTACAGTCCAGGAATGCACTCTGAAGAAGTCTGGAATGCATCATTATATTGTTTGCAGTACTGTAGGATTAGAAGTTCATGTGGTTGCTCTGTCTGTGCATTCATAAAACTGATATTATTTTCTTCATCAGAAGAAAGAGTAACTACTGACTTCTCTCTCTTTTAGGGTACTCCTGCAATGCGCCGCTCACTTGTTCCTCAGCTTCGAAGTGGAAAATTCAATGTTCTTTTAACTACTTATGAGTATATAATAAAGGACAAACATATCCTTGCTAAGGTAATAATGACTGTCATCTCTTAACAGCAAGACCTTCAAGACTCTTTCAAATGGTGCATAGCACAAAACACATTTTTGTTTTATAAGGAAGTCCTGAGTGGTTGTTCTGTCCTTCAGTAGAAGTTAAACCTTTCACTTACTTTTCTTTTCCTCTGTTTATGATTGAACTCAGTCATATATCTTCTCACTGTAAACACCAGAATTTTCCTTAGTGTGGCCAGCAGACTAATTATTTTGTGCTGTTCTGTCAGTCCTGTGTATCTGCCTGTCCTTGGAAAAACATGACTTTTCTCCCCTCTGCTTAGTGGCATTTAACCTAATCTGCAGTCCTGAATTTAATTTTTTTTCATTGTTTCTGACCTGAAGCTCACTCTTACTAGAGCATTTCCAGCTGTGTGGTCACTTTTCCCCAAATAACCAGATAGTTACATGTAGCATGAATTTGGTATCCAAATTCTTTACTGCACATAGCCTGGTTCTTAAAGGCTCTCTGTCATCAGGTGTCCCTCAAACATAATGAATTCATTTGAACACTCCTGTACAGTAAAATTATTCCATGTACACAGAAAGCAGACTGAGATATTTTGCCATGTGGAGAAACCATGTGGTCCTACTGACCCTTCGTTGTTAATTTTATTTCATTCTGTTGCATACTGGAGATTTAGATTATTAGTTTTTCCTCTCTGATGCAAAAGCAGTGCATTTTCTTAACATAATTCTGAACACTTGAGAACAGTATGAGACTGCGGAGTTTTCCTTCCCCTCTAGTTTTTGCCCACCCTTGCTGAAAGATAGGAAGGACAACACTCTGCCATTCAACCTATCCTGGGAAATGGAATTAGCACCTATGAAAGTGCCAGCTGAGGCCTTCCTAGTTGTATGGTCAGTGTCACACTTGTGGTAACAGAGAGTGTGAGCAACTTTCTTTCAGCGTGTGCTGTGACTGCATTTAAGCTTTCACATTTAAGAAGAAGAAACTATTTGAAGGTGCAGTAACTGAGATTAGATGATTATAATTATGCTGCTTTCTTCTTGAGTGAAAACACAGGAGTAGCTAAAAAAAAACAAAGTTCAGGGTTGCTGTTGTTTGTGAGCACTTGTTTTGTCTGAAAATGCTTTTGTCTCCTGTCAAGGTTCTTGTTGCAGACAGGTTTATTTTAAGTTTATGTTGTCTCTTTCTTTCCCTGTGAACCATGGGAGCCTTGAAGAGCCAGTAACTCTAATCTCTTTCCCAGAAATGGGAGGAATCTGCTGTTTGTTGTTGAAGTCAGAATTCAGCATCAGATTCAACATACCTAGTATTTGTTTCTGTTTTTGCTGCTTACAAGGGCACTGATACTTAATACTGCTTGATTTGACTTTTCTTGTAAATGAGAATGACTTATGTTTTAGGTTTGAAATGTTTTTGTTCTACACCTCTTGGGAGGAATTTAACTTAAGCCTGACCTGCTCTAACTGTGCCAACTTTGGTTCTTTTTCTTGCAGATTCGATGGAAATACATGATAGTAGATGAAGGCCATCGAATGAAGAACCATCACTGCAAGCTGACTCAGGTCTTGAATACTCACTATGTGGCCCCTAGACGAATACTGTTGACTGGGACTCCATTGCAGAACAAATTGCCTGAACTTTGGGCTCTTCTCAATTTCCTCCTCCCAACCATTTTCAAGAGCTGTAGCACCTTTGAACAGTGGTTCAACGCTCCATTTGCCATGACTGGAGAAAGGGTACTGTGGCAAGTTTTTTCAAAACATCAGAAACAAACTACTTTGGTGAAAACACAAATGAGCTTATACAGAAGGATTAGTGTTTGAGCGCTGCCTGGTACTTAGGGAATTAACATACCTAAAAGCCACCTTTTTTATAATGCCAGAAAATCTTAATATCAGTGTCTTTTTTGACTCAGAGTCAATTTGGTTGTAACATACAAGTAATTATTGTGCATATTTAAACATGTGAGAGAAGACATTACCACTGAGTTGCCTTGTAGTGACTTCTATAAACTTCTGTAGGTGGACTTAAATGAGGAAGAAACTATTCTGATCATCCGTCGTCTCCATAAAGTGCTCCGACCCTTCTTGCTGAGAAGATTGAAGAAAGAGGTTGAGTCTCAACTCCCAGAAAAGGTTTGCAATGAGAAGAGTTGTGGAAGGGGTTTAATACTTTTTTTTTAAGCATTATGTAATGTTCCTTTTTCAGATTTATTTTAGAGAAGAGGATATTAGTACCTGTTACTTCTCTGGTTTGCTTGTTTATAACTCTGCAAAGAAAGTTGGCCACTGAGGAATTCTGAATACCTGAAGTTTCTACATTCTCAGAATTCCTCACCAATCTTACAGCTTTAATTCTGTTCGTAGTCATCCATATAAGACATGTGACTTAATTCCATAACATCTGGTTTCAAGTTGTGAGTCAGCCATACACAGAGGATTAGATTCTCTCCTGTCTCATCCTCCCTGCACAGGTTAGAATCTTTGCTCTCTTAGTTCACAGAAAAGGAATAGGGACTACTGGACTTCATAAAGCAACCAGAATTTGGTCGTGTATTAATATTCCAGGAGTTGTGTGAAGTGTCTTGTTGAAATTGCACAAGTGTTTTTTAACTAGTGGCTTTTTAATTGAGAACATAAATTTGTCTTCTGATTTGAAAGATCATTGTTTTTATCTCTGGGCAACTCATCTTGACCTACCTTGTCGTCCTTTGCAATTCTGCATCACTTTGCCCTTTTGCACTTCCCAGAATAACAACAGCAACTAAATAAAAAAATAAATTTGGAGATGTGCTAGGGAAAATTTGGTGCTAAGGTCAACTGAGTTAAAAACATACCAAAATAAAATTTTTGTAGGTTGTGTTATGAGGTGACTAACACTGGCTGAATGAATGAAGAGCTTTGCACAGTTGCTTAGTGACAGTACTTAAAGAAAGCTTTTTAAAAATTTATTTCTCATCTTCATAATATTGTGAACACTATTACTGTTGCAACTTACTGTTCCTTCAAATGTTAGATTCTCCATATCCTCAGAAGCATTTATTTGAGAATGAAACGTACTCGCATTTAAAAATATTACTGGAATCTTTATTTGTATTCAAATTCAAATTTCTGACAGTGAGAGCCACTGTATTTGATAGGGCCATTAATAGGCATTGGTGGAGGAGGATATAAAAGTTGCATACACACTGGTAATCAGAGGACCATGTTCCTTTTTGTTTCCATTATCTTGTTTATGAAAAAAACAATTGGTCCAACCATGAGGACTGAACTTGTTGACCGAAGCCTGTAATCATTTTTGTTTGATTTTATAAATCTTGGTAAAAAGGCCATTGAAGTAGTCGTCACTTCTCTTCAATGAGTTCATCTTCCTGTCTTTCTGAAAAGAAAATAGCATGATAATTTTTATTCAATTTATTTATTAAACATTAGGAAGCTTACACTTTTTCTTTTAGTTACCACTTGAAAGATTTCTACCCACTAGTGTGACTTTATTATGCAACAGCTTTTATTTTATATAGTTTATTAAAAACATAATGAGTGTAATCTGGAAATTGAGTAATAGAAAAAAATGGGTTAAATTGGCATATGAAGTCTTTGTATTACTGGATTCCAAGATAGTGTGCAGTCAAAAAATGCTTTAATAAATATAGTTTTACAGAGCTGAACAAGAAGTCAAACCATATGTGAGGATGATACAGTACTTGATTAATTCCCTGTGTTTTTAGTTGGTATTGAGAAAAAAGTATTTCTATGCCAACCTAGGTGAGCATAATGCTAATTAGACACTGTGAGGGATTCTTATTTGCTAGGTATACAATGATATTTTTATAATGCTTTGCTTGATATCTTTATAATGCTTTACAGACATAATAAAGTCCATGTTATTAAACATAATTTTTTTTAAATTACATGTTAAAATAAAACAAAATTCATTTTAATTTATTTTTTTAAATTGTTAAAATTACAGAATGATGAAAAATGTTTGGCAATTCTGCAGTTACATTCTTAAGATGCAGTTGTGTCATAGTGGTTGTGACTGTCACAGATAATCTTTTGAGATACTCATTGCTGTGCTTGCAGTTTGATTGCTACTCACTGAAATCATGTGTGGTCTTAGGGCATGGAAAAAAGATTAGTAGTTTTTTGGTTTGTATTTTAGAAGCACAAGAACCTGCAGTTAGACACTACTAACATTGTTATGTCAGTGTTTTTGTGAGGTTTTTTTGTTTGATTGTATTTTTTTCCTTTACACTAGGTGGAATACGTGATCAAATGTGATATGTCAGCTCTTCAGAAGATCCTGTACCGTCACATGCAAGCCAAGGGAATCCTTCTTACAGATGGTTCTGAAAAAGACAAGAAGGTACAAAAAAAAGACTAAAACATGTAGGAAACAATGTATTATGATTGAACATGTTAACAGTGTGATTTCTGTTTCATAAAATTAGTATGTAGGGTCTTACTGCAGGCGTCTGTCATGGGAAAAGAAATCTCTATCAGACAGGCTTTTGTTTTAAAAGACTGCATCTCGTGCTCTCTATTCACAAGCAAAAGATACTACTTGCATTGACTATAGTTACAATGCTTTTCTGCAAACAGGCAATGTTTGGAAAAAAAAAAAAATCCAACATTTCCCCTGACCGAGTTTAATCCAATAATGCACCTGAATAATTGTAATTGTGATAGCACTGTCTACAGAAAGTTATTAATCTTGTCTTTCAGACCTATGAGTTAAGTCTAAGTCCTGTTTCAGCCATCTGGGGCTATATGCTTGCATTCGTACTTATAAGATCTGTTAATGACAGAGTTCTTTTAAGAGAATAGTAGAATTTGAAGTCATAGAGTCAGATTTAGGCTATGTTATCAGTAAATGTTGATCATGCCGTCATGGAAATTGATCCAGTTAATAGCAAGTAAAATCAAAGTTGCCATTCATCATCTTATTTGTGTGTACACTTTTCACATTATAATAAATGTGAAATACCTTGAATAGGCACTGCAGAACAGCTGGTATATGACTGTGTTTGCACTCTGTTATGTGTATATTACTGATGCAGTGCCATTACATACTGTCTTTCCACCATCCTTTTGCACGTACAATAGGTGACTTTTATTCAGTATCTTACTTCAGCCTACTTGTTTTGTGCAAAGTGTTTTCTTTGATGGAGCTTATTCAAAGTCCAGACAAAGCTGGTTCTTACACACTTTTTAAACTTCAATTTATGTTCCTCTGTTGTATTTTTAATGTGATTTTGTAGTTTGATGTCTTTACTTTTGTCCTACAAATTTCATTTTGTATGACAGTCTCTACTTCCTTCCCTTTCTGATCTCTTACCTGTCTTGCACCAGAATCTTCTGTTGATTTTTTCCTATTTGCTTTGCCATACAGCTTTTTGCTTAACCAGTTAAAACTACCTTTGCAGTCTTCTAAACACCTCCCTCTCTTTCTCCTCTCCCCCAAGGTCTAAAATTTTTCCTTTCTTGCCACCCTCTCTTAGTTCATTTTTTTCTTTAAATGCAGAGGGAGGTGGTTGTTGAGAACACATGGCTTCAGTGATCAAACAACTACTGTGTTAGGAAAAAAATTCTGTCTTCCTGCAGCTCTGGCCTGGAACCAGCTCAGACTAGAGGGAATTCATTAAGCTGGAAGGCTCTAGGAAATGACGCTTAGAACAAATATGAACTGCATTTTGTAGCAAATTTGAGAGGATTTTAGATGTGTGGTGTACCCCCTTCAAATGTAAAATCTCTGCTCTAGATGGAAGTTATGATTTCACTGTCTTCCTTTCTTGTTATGGAACATCCTTATGATGGATTTATACAGCAAGGGAATTGCACAGTACCTCCTGGGTTTTTTCTGTTGTTTTGTTTTAATTAGTAATTCAGTATTTATGTTTGGAGTAGAAGTATTTTTATGCCTGCATTTAAAAATATCTTTCAAAAACTTAATTAATAACCTAAGAAATTAAACTTATCATTTGATTTGCATTGTTTGTACCCATAGGGAAAAGGTGGGGCAAAAACTCTTATGAACACTATCATGCAATTGAGAAAGATATGCAATCACCCATACATGTTTCAACACATCGAGGTAAGACTGACAGGTTTGATTTTGAGAGTTGATTTTATTCAGATGGCTAACGTAATAGAAAACTGGTATTGAAGCTTACGTGTGTGGGAGAGGACATCTGTCTCCACATCATTTGTGCTGAAAAAGACATTTGAAAAACACGATCATTACGGTCCCTTAATTTTAGAAACAAATGGACCAGCAGCCAGCTTTTTACTGGTAATCTGAACTCTAGTTTTAAAATATTTAGTCTTGTGGAGACACTATCTTTAAAAAAATCAAAGTTGTTGTTTTTTTTTTAATTTAGGATGTTCCACAGCAATGTAATCTCTATTTAGATAGAGATTTAGACCTAATTTATGATGAGACACAGTAGTTCAAAATGCCATGTGTGGGATCTTTATAGCTAGCAGCTGCTAATCTTTTACAATATCCACCAAAATTGTCCTATTTGATCTGCCTTGTTTTTTCATCAAAAGTGCACTATCTATACAGCATCTCTCATTAGAACCCAAAGTACATAAATATAATGATATATCTGGAAAGATAGAAAGTGTCATAAGTATCTGGAATGTAGCTACATTTATAAATTAATAATTAAGTACCTATTGTGGTGTATTATCATTATAGTTTTCACTCTTTGTTCTCTTGTATGCTAATTAATAAATTGAGTAATTTTCAAATGAGTCTTCCAGTAATTAGTATAAATTAATTACCTTCTGCTGTATTTGTAATCTGGCAAAATGTATGCTGACACAAGTTACTTCTGAAAACATGAATTTCAAATAATAGTAGTACAGGAAAACCTTAAGCAGACCACCATGTAGTGGATTCCAAGGATATGAACACAATGGAACTCAAACTCCAACGTTCATATATTTAATTTAGTTGACAAAAGAATGCATAATTTTGGGTTACTATGTTGTTTGTAATAATCTTTTTATTGCTTATAACTCTGCAGGAGTCCTTTGCTGAACATTTAGGCTACTCAAACGGTGTCATCAATGGGTAACTCTTTCAGTTTCATAATGTTGTATTCCAACTAATGCATCACATGCTTTTTATAGAAGGTACATGCTAACAAACTTGAGCAGTTTATAGAAAAGCAGAGGAGGCACAGGGCACATACCTAAAGCAAAAGATAACAGTACTAGAAGAGTTACATGAGCCTTTTATGACCCTCCATCTCTTTCAGGAGGACAGGCCTTCTGCTTTTTCCTCTTTACCGTCTTTATTCCAAATTAAAGTAGCATTTCTTCCTTTATTTGAAATGAAGTATTTTGGTTTTGGCACTTCTTTGTGCAACTATCTAGAAATTGATGCTTTTTAAAGGAAAGATGTATGTCTTCCACCTGACCCCCTTCTTGTTCATTGACAAGAATTACATTTCTTTTTTTTTTCCTCAACTAGTATACCATACTACTTGTCTCCTAAACAGTTTAGTCTTTTGCTGATTATGTATGTATGCATATCAGAAGACCATGTATCTTGTGGACTTAAGTCTACCATTGCTAATGATAAATTGTATTTTCAGATTACAAACTCAAGGTTAGAAAAAAGTTATGTGAACTTTGTTTTTGTAAAGCATATCACTGTGATGCTGATTTAGACATCGTGTTTACTTTTATTACTTTGCTCAGTTACAACTTGAATTTCAGTGCTAAGAGTCTGTTTTGCAATCCATAGCATAGAAGACGGAATTGCAGCTAATCAAAACAACCAATATTGTTCAGGACTATATGGCTATGTTCGGGTTATATGGCTAAAGAGTGTATCTTCTGTCAAACTTGTCCCATTATCTCTGTATAGTAGTTCAGTTTGGAATATATAACTCCCATGTGCATCATAGTTGAGTGGAAAGGGAATTGTTTCTGACATGTGCCTGATGAATACAACTTACAGCTACAGTAAATGCCAGTTGAAAGCAAAACTAGCAGGTGAATGTCTTAACTGATAACATGCTTATCTAGCTGAGAAACAATGTTTGTTTTGATAAATAATCAAACAGAATTGAGTTTCATAAAGGAAGGTATTCTGTGTGGTTGAAAGTCCACACAGTTTTTGTAATTGAAGGAAAACTCTTTCCAAACAGTAGTTCACATGGGTGTTTATTTTTTTATTTTAATCAACATAAACAATTTTAAAACTAGAAAAGTGCTATTGGTCTGGTTTATCTTAAGTAAATTAATCTTTTTTGTTATATTCTGACACGATAATGACTAAAATCTTTCCAAATGCAGGCCTATTCTGGATTTACTATGCTTTTTCTCTTCAACAGAGCTGAACTTTATCGGGCCTCAGGGAAGTTTGAGCTACTCGATCGTATTCTACCAAAGTTACGAGCTACTAACCATCGTGTGCTTCTTTTCTGTCAAATGACATCACTGATGACCATCATGGAAGACTATTTTGCCTTTCGAAATTTCCTTTACCTGCGTCTTGATGGTAAGCCAAGTAAAAAAAAGGGTAAATAATAAGTTAGGAGGTAGCATGCTTCATTAGTTAGGGCATGGGAGACCTGGGTTCTCCTCATAGTGCTTTCCTAGCATACCAGTGCTGTGATGTGATTATATGAAAGTGTAAACAGATTTAAAAAATGATTTGACAAATGCATGAAGGAAGAGTCTGCAAGGATATTTGTCATGAAGTTACGGCAGTAGACTGTTAAACTTCAGCTTACTAGAATTTTCCCTGTTCTTACAGACAAGATACTGAGCGAGATGTATTCTTGCTTTTCTCGGTAGAGTTGCTTTTAAGTAATTCTTCCTCTCCATGGCTCTTTGACTGTTCTCTTTCACCTGTTTAACCTGCAGACCATTTGATTGAGGGATTGTTTTGATGAACACTCAGGTCTGTTCCTTGAATGCAGATTATGTAGAGACGTGATGTTTCGGGGCTGATCTCTTTTTTCAAACAAGGTTTAAAATACAAAGTCCCAATCAGTTTTCACTATCTACGTTGCCTGGAAGTATTCTCATGATGAGAGATGTTAAAGCCAGTGTCCTGCATAGATTTCAGTGGAATTAATTAATTTGTACCTGTTTCAAATTCGACTGCTATTCTCCACAGGGTAGCTCAATTTCAGTGACAGGTAATGTAATACCTGTAGTTTTCTTCCTGAATTTCACAAGAAGGTCAGTAGCCTCAATTACTTTAGGTGTAGATATGTTTTATTACCTTTGAATTAAAAGATGATTTAGAAACATAGTGGAGTAATATTGAAAGGAAAATAACTAGAAATAGCATATCCCATCTGAGGTTTAAAGCTGTTGTAAAGTTTCTGTTTTGGCCTTCTTCCATGTTTATGATTCTACCTCATACTAACCTTCTTAAATACTCATTATTTTTACTTAATGTATTTATCTCACACATTTTATTATTACATAGAGCCAGCAGCATTTATCAGAATACCTTTTTAATAGAAAAGCAATGATTTTAAGAAAAAATATAAAGAACAGCATGAATAAAGTGAGAATTAAGAAGACTTTAAGGTCCTTTTGAATATTCTTTTTACAGCATTTTAAGTTTACTCTTTGCTTAATGCTTCATTTGCAAAGAAAAGTAATTCTGAGAAGTATTCTTGTCCTTTACAAATATTAATGAACATAAACTCGAAATGCTGTTATCCTCAATTGTAAAATGGGGTAATGAAGCTTGAGATACATGTGAGCTGTCTCACTGTACCACAGGATCTCTGTCAAAACTGACTGAAGAACATAATACCATGCTTTACAAAACCTTCCTTGCACCTCTGGCTTGCAGGTGTTTTAATGCTTCCATTCAAGAAAGATGAATTATATTACATTTAAAATGCTTTAAATTACCTTACGCAATGTATTTTAAAATGAATTCTTTTTCATGCTAGAATGTCTGTGACAGTAAGTAGTATGGTAAATGCAGCTCTTCGTTTTCTTTAGGGTTTTGCAGGTAATTCGTTAAATAAATGAGATGAACCCTTTTATTTTCTTTTGCAGTTTTTTGATGACAGATGCCTTCCATGCTGTAATGTAGTATATACGTAGATTTATCCAGCTATCTTCTCACATAGAGTGTTTTCTACCCAGGTCACATAACTTCTTCAGGGATGGGTTTCTGTGGTCCAGCAGGTTCATGGTGTGATTGTACTGCATCTGGCTGGGATCCTTTCCTCCTAGCAGCCCATATAGTGCTGTGCTTTTTATTTGTGGCTGGGCAGGGTTGATAACACACCAATGATAACACTTCAGTGTTTTGGCTATTGCTGAGCAATGCTTGCACAGTGTCAAGGCTTTCTGCCCAAACCACTCCCCTGCCTGCGAGACCAGTAGGCTGGGGGTGAGCTGGGAACCAGCAGGTACAGCTGACCCAAGCTAATCAAAGGGACATGCTCAGCAATAAAAGCTGAGGGAAAGGAAGATAATGCAGAAACATTCCTCGTAACAGCATTTGCCTTCTGAAGTAATCATTACTGGTGCTGAGGCCCTGCTTTCCAGGAAGTGACTGGTCGTCTGCCTGCTGATGGGAAGTAGTTAATTCCTTTTTTTGCTTTGTTTGCATGCACAGTTTTTGTTTTTATTAAACTGCCTTTATTTCAGCCCAGGAGCTTTTCCATCTTATTTTCTACCCATGTAGTGTTGAGTATGGTGAGAGAGGTGGTAGTGGGGTAAGCATCTGGCAGAAAGCTGAGGTCAACCCACCACAGTAATAGAAAAACTTAATCTTCTGTATGTATATCAGTACTTGAATAAAAATAGCAGACTTCCTTTGGCTTTCAGTTACAGACAGAAGTGCAAAAAAGAGAAGGCAAAGAGAGTACCAGGCTAAGGTGATCCATATAGATTGTTGTCAAAGTACAGGAAATTCATCCAGTTGCCAGAGTAAAAAACAGGGCCTGTTTTTTACTTAGAACTTTGTCTACATTTTCACCATGGTTGAATTCCTTGCATGGTCCCCCCCAGCCATTCTACACCATCACCCTCATGATAGGACATTTTAAGAATTTTCAGTCCTTTCATATGAATTATGACTGTGAACGCCAACACTGACATTTTGATAAATCTCTACATAAGCAACTTCTAAAAATATTTAGATGCTTTTGTGACTAGAAGGCATTAATGAAAACTGGAGTTGTCTTCTATTTGTGTATAGTAACTTCAATTTAAATTTATGTGAGTCAAAAAAAGGTATAACAATGTTAGTCAACATTTTAAAGTCCACTTTTGAAATGTCAAAAGAAATTCCTAAAAGAGGCTTTTAGAAGTCTGCCTCTTAGATGTGATAGGCAATTGACCAGAACATTTGTGACCAGTGTTTATTCTGTATTATGGAAAGTGTGGCAGAGGTGGCAAAGAGCAAGTGATTAAAATTTCCCTTCCACATGTACTTTTAGCAAGTGACATTGTATTTATATTATTTCAGTTCATATACTTGTTATTGAGTATTTTTTAAATTTCTTTTCAGGCACAACAAAATCGGAAGATCGAGCTGCTCTGTTGAAGAAGTTCAATGAACCTGGGTCACAATACTTTATCTTCTTGCTGAGTACAAGGGCTGGAGGTCTAGGCTTAAATCTCCAGGCTGCTGACACTGTTATAATCTTTGATAGTGACTGGAATCCTCACCAGGTTATTTTTGTTTACTTATCTTCATTAAATGTGCGAAGAATTAATGATGCTTTTTTGGATTTCTTCTTTAAATTGGGGGTATAGCCTGGAATGAATGGCATAGATCTAGGTAAGGTATGAAATGCTGCTTTGAGAGGAATTAATGAGGCAAATTGCTTCTATTAGGGAATATTTTGGTTTGAATCAGTGAAGTAATTCTGTGTCTGTGTATGTATTTTATCTTTGTCTCAGGGAATCCTCAGAGCTAGGGGCCTTATAGACCTGCTTCATTTGTATGATTGTATTCATTCTTTAACTCTTAGGACATTAATAA
This sequence comes from Antrostomus carolinensis, assembly GCF_000700745.2. Classification (NCBI taxonomy): domain Eukaryota; kingdom Metazoa; phylum Chordata; class Aves; order Caprimulgiformes; family Caprimulgidae; genus Antrostomus; species Antrostomus carolinensis. The sequence goes on along the minus strand of NW_010339574.1, from coordinate 3,890 downwards.
GTAATTCCTTATTTTGAGTCTTTGGTAGGTAGGCTGCAATATTTTAGTAAAGGCTGTGCACAGCGCTGCCTGTCTCAGGAAATTAGTGGCTATATGAGTGCAGGAGCCTTGACCTGAGACACTGAACTTACACTGTTGGTGTGGGTGGGTAGTACTGGTTATAGATCAGGAAAAGAAGATATCAAAACGCTTCGGCTTATTTAAAAAGCTAGGAGAAGTCACTGAAGTCTGTCTTGGTCACTCAGTGCCTTTTTTTATTAAGAACCTAAGTTAGGTATCTCTGGAAGTGCATAGCTGTGTGTGTTTTCAGCTATTGTGCAGATATATGCAAATCACGTCATAGTCAATGGCCACATGTAAAAGTCAGGGTGGTGAGACTAATAAGAGTTTGATACAGAACTTTCATGGCAGCGTTCCCATAGATACCATAGTGACCAATTTAAAGCAGGGCTTGAGAAATTCAAAGCAATTGTATTTAGAGGTTTTAAAAGCAGCTCAGAAAGCTGCTCTTTGTATTTTAGGTTGTGTTTAGATCACTTGCACAGACAAGTTTAATGCAGAGTACTATATATTTCAACAGTTGGATAACAATAAATCCTTGCAGTATAGTAAAAATTGCAGAGTATTTTCTAAAGTAGTCAGTGGGCAGAGTGCTAAGTTACAAAATCATAGAATCATTTAGGTTGGAAAAGACCCTTTAGATCATTGAGTCCAACCATAAACGTAACACTGCCAAGTCCACCACTAAACCATGTCCCTAGGTGCCACGTCTACACAGATACCCCAGGGATAGTGGCACAACCCCACTTCTCTGGGCAACGTGTTCCAATGCTTGATAACCCATTTGGTGAAGAATTTTTTTCCTGATATCCAATCTAACCTTCCCCAGGCGTAATTTGAAGCTGTTACTTCTTGTCCTCTTCTCCCAAGCTTGTTACCTGGGAGAAGAGACAAATGCCCAATCTTTTCAGGTAGCTGTAGAGAGCAGTAAGGTCTCCTCTGAGCCTCCATTTTAATGAGTCGTGCTAAAAGGGGATAGCTGGGGAGGTAGCACTTAAACAGCTTATTTCCAGAAATAAAAACTTTTATTTCCTCACTTTACCATTTTCCTGTGCTTCTGAGAGTAATTATATAAGCAAATTAATATTGTCGCTGCTGCTTCATTGTTAATGCAGAGTTCAAATACACATTTAGGTTGCAGCAACTGCATCATATATAGTGCCCGAGAAAGGAATTGTGGAAGGGAAGAGCTAACAATAGTAGCAAAAGCAAGGTGCTGGACTGAAATAGGCAAACTCATTGCCTGTTTTGGGGTTTTTTTTTTCTGCTCTACATTAAGAAATTTCTGTGTTGTGAGGTAGTACAAAACTGTCATATCATTTTGAGGTTAGGTACTCTTCATTATCTGACTGTGCTGAAATAGAAACACATCATTTATAGGAATTAATGGATTTCTCTTTTCCCCAAAGAAAATAAGTAAGATTTTGAATTAATAAAATAAATTCTTTACCTGTGACCTGAAGTGTACTTTTTACTCCTCTCATTTTTTAAGGGCAGTCACCTGAAAAATAATAGTTACTTTGATTCACAGTCTTGTATATATGAACTTTTAATCAGGAAGATAGTATTTAAGCTGTTTTAACACAAATATTCCAGGTTAAAAACCAAATTAACAGATCAAATAGTTTTTCTTTAACATATTTAAAAAATAGCAATGACCTTTAGTAGATGAGTTTATGTATAGGTTTTTTCCTGGTAATTTTGTTGCTTGCTTTTCCTACAGTCAAGAGATATTTTACTTCAGGGTTCGTTCTGGCTTGGAAGGCCATGAGTTTTGAATAGAAGGGAAAAAAGAAATACATTAGCCCTTCTCAGTCACTGCACATGCTTTCAAGAAGTTTTTGGCTTACTGCATTTTACACTGTACAGGGCAAGTCTGTGTTTTTTCCCTTTCAGTTTCCCCATACCTGGGTCTGATAAAGTTTTAGGAAAGAAAACCATGAAGAATGAACCATGTGAATTGTGGTGGACTGTCGTTTTGAGTGTTTCCTCTTTATACCAAAAAGCATTCAGTGTTATAATGCCCTTTAAGCACAGAACAATTTCTGGAGCACTCTTACAGTATAAATCACTCTCTGTGTTCTTTGCCTAATAGGACTTGCAGGCCCAAGATAGAGCTCACCGAATTGGTCAGCAGAATGAAGTTCGAGTCCTGCGACTATGCACTGTGAACAGTGTGGAAGAGAAGATACTTGCTGCTGCAAAGTATAAGCTGAATGTAGATCAAAAAGTTATTCAGGCTGGAATGTTTGATCAGAAATCTTCAAGCCACGAAAGGAGAGCCTTCCTACAGGCTATACTGGAACATGAAGAAGAAAATGAGGTGAGGTAGTTAGAAATAATCAGTAAGAGAATGTTTCAGGAAGTACTGAGTAATTTTTTTTCATCAGTTACAAAGATTGTCGTCTCCTTTGAAATTAGAAATGTCATCGTATTCTTACCATCCGGTCAAAGAAACAATTTTTCTCTCTCTTTTTTTGGTCACAGTAATAGGTTATAATGTAATGGTTATGATTAAATCTCAATGTATAATTAGGTGTTGTAACTTAAACTATTCTGCCCTTTCATTATTTTAGCAAAAAACATATATTCAAGCAAAGATTTTTTTTTTTAAACAGATTATAAACCAGTTCCTAAATCCAGTTTATATGTTAAAATAGGTAATCTGATTTTCAGATATGCAACTAGCACTACCTAGGTTCAGTCATTAAAGACCCTGCTTACTGTGCTTCTTTTGGATCCTAGGTAAGAGTTAAGACCTGCTTTGTTGTGCTTTGGGCTTAGGGCAAGCCAGCAAAATAACTTTCTTTCTGGTGCTGTGTCCTCTTCAAGAAACAATTAGCTGTTTAAAAACAGCTGTCACGTCTTCCCTTATCATAGTGGGAAGTGAGATTATAGAATTACTGACTGTATGTCTTTGCCTTTTCATTGTATTCTTCTCTGGAATTGTGATTGTGGAATGGTGAGCCCCTTCTTTTGCCTGTTACTGCAGACCCTTCTCTTAATATGACCAACATTCAGCATTTGGATGAAAGACACGTTTGGGAGAGAGTCTATAAATGTATGAATTCTACTGAGTGCACACACACACAAAAATCCCATTCTGCAATGACTTTTTTCTACCTCAGAAGTACTGATTAAAGATACAGAGATTTCAAGCCTGATTTTGTCTCTCAGTCTGACTTGTGCATCTGAATGTGGTGCACACTGAAAGAAAAGAAGATTCTATAGTCTGTGTTTCACGGAAATCCTTCATTATGTGGTGTAAAGTTTCAAAGACCAAGGAGTTTACTTCTTCAATAATTAAGCCTTTTGTGTAAACTCTTTTGTCTCATGCATTTAGAAGAAGCTAGTGCATCATCAAGATAGAGTTTTGTATTGATTAAGTATTTTCCAAAGAAATGAGTGTGACAGTTTTATCAGTAATTGTCTTTTATTTAGGGTGTGAATGCAGAAATGGGATGATGTATATGTACCATTTTTTTAATTAAAACTAGTTCCCAAGCAGCCAGCACCATCTATATGAGTAGACTGGTGAATCTGAAAGAAATAGAAATTTGCAGTAGACACACGGATTTCTTTTTAAAATTGACATAATTTTAGGTTTTCAAACCTCTAGAAAATATTTATCTGAAAATGTCTCAAAAGTCAGGACTGTAGCTCAAGCCTACTTGACATGCCTTATTTCATAGATGACTTCAGAGCAGTCTGCTTCTTGTGTGTTATTCAAATACACTTGGTCTGCTGTCCTGAAGCAAGCACAGATCTAGCCAAAGTTTGCTTGTCATAACCCAGTATGATGCTTCAAAGCAAGCATTGGTTTTCACAGA